>NW_026939524.1:0-9196 GCF_032062105.1 Saccostrea cuccullata | reverse complement strand
ACCATATTCAGTTTTTGAATTTCTGTTTATTGTGAAAACTGAATGCAAAATTTAATTCCTGTGGAAATACTTTTTTTAATTTCAGGACTAGGATCATTAGAGAGAAATGTGAAAAGAACGTAAGATGTTTATTACTTGAACAAAAAGTGCATGAGTCAATTCTAGTACAAGAAATTTTTCTATTGGATTAAAATAATACATGACTGAATTTTTAACGTATGTAATAACTTTAGAAACATATTATCTGTGTAACCAGTTACTTTTAGAGCAAGAAGATAAGTGTCTTTGACTTGGTAATAATTAATTATTAGCTTTGTGACAAAGGCCTGGGATCCTAACTTAATCTGATCTAAGTAAAGACGTATCTCATTTCCATTGTACCTTGTTAACCAGGAAGAATTCATACCAGATCAAGGCTTCTCCATAATTGTAAACTAGACCATAGGTATCGGGAACCTTTAAAAACCTCAAAATAGCTTCGGAAATATTAGTTTTAATTAACTCTTGTCCAACTGCAAGTTATATAAGTCCTCCAAGGCTTTAAGGCTCTCTGAAATTACTGAGAAGAATTTAATTATCTATTATTTTTGGCAAAGGAAACATTCATATTTGAAAATAAAATTAAGGCTGAGATAGGAGATTTGATGGAAATATTACGTTAAATTTTTAAAATTGAGGATTTACAACCTTTACTGAGAAGGCTTTTAAATTGTAAAAAAAAACTTTGATAATACACGTACTAGAACAGAATCATCATTATAATACAAAGATAATGTTATTCGATTCCTTTTGATTTTCACTTATTAACAAAGGTTTTTAGGGTATGTCCCAAATAAACATGTTTTGAATAAGTGAAATATGAAGCTTACAAACTGTAATCAATCTAAAAAGCTCATCGAGACAATAGAAATTTGAAAGAGAGCAAACACAGACCTCTAAAGAATATCAGAGGTGAGATCAGGTCACGCCTTGTACTCATTTTTATGATCTGCAAACGGAAAAAAATCCGTTGATTGATTGATTGCATATTGTGAACATTAAAAGAATATTTTCACTCATATGAAGACGCCGCCACTTGTCGGTGGAGAGCCACAAATTTTGTCCCATACTCGGCACTCAGGGTCATTGAGCAAGTAGGAGATTTTTTTTCGTGCCAGCATCTACTGCGACACGGGACCACGGTTTACACGGTATCACCCGAAGGACCGGTCTCCACATTATAGATATAACTATTCTCTGGTCTACCATTGGACGGACATAAAAATTCTTACACCCGAAAGTTGGATCTAAAAAGCGGAAAAAATGGGTTAGACAAGAATGTAATGGTTAGAAGTATTTAAAGTCAAATACAACCACATGTGATTTTGGGAGAAATGAGCACAGTCAGGTGTACCACACCTTCGTTTAATTTTGGTTATCATTTTTTGAAATCATACACTTGAGGTGTTCGTGGATGTATAGCACAGGTCATGGTAAAATAAAAGTATAAAGTTCTCGTCCAGTGAGCTGTACATGTGAATCTTCGCCAAATAAAGGCTATTTATCGAAAGAGTCTAGTATTTGATATTGATCACAAAGTTAGCGATCTTTTGAAAAAAAACTTCTTTCTTTGATTATCGGCACAAAATATTTTAAGAAACAACGCCCATATCTGCACCGCTTCTATCCATGAAACTATTTATAAAGGTTTAGTCATAGAAGTAAGATGTTTAAATATAACCAAGATTCTTTGAAAAATTATGTCATTCTTCAACTGCTAATTAAATTCTTTCTCTGTTCCCACTGTCGGCACAGTTAACAAAATTCTTATTAGCTTTGAAGATATAGGTGCACCTTCATGGTATGTAAACTGTAAATTTCTTTGCTAAGCTTATAATTATCAAAAGAAATCATAATTAATCAGAAAATTTAGCAATGTTAATAGTCAACAGAAACTTTTAAATGAGTCTATTCAATAATCTTCAAATTTACTTTCGTGATCAGACAGTTTATAACGACCTTTGATATCTTAAAGTAATTATAAGCACTGCACAACATAAATATTTTTCCCCTGATTAATAATAACTTTTTTTTTGGTTATTTTGGAATGTAATTTCAGTTTGCATATTTATCTTGATAATAATTAAAGCAATATGAGCTGCAAGTTTGATGTCTAAAATTTTTTGTTGCAATATTGTTATTAACTATTTAAATGACAGGAAAAAAGAACATTTATAAACTTTAATTATATATATTATAAAAGCATATTTTAACAACAAAATTAATTTCTCCAAATTGCAACTCATATTGCTTTAATTATTGTGCATTTCCCATGTTTCTACAGTTTATTTTAATGAAATAAAATGAACGAGTATTTTGTTAATTATGTTGTTTTCCCTTTCTCTCTGTGGTCATCGATGCAGATTAATAAGTCAGTCTTCTGAATCCAATTCATTTGTTTCAACAGTCACATGTAATGAGTAAGAATAACAGAATATTTAATGATTATATTTATTTTCAATTCATCATATCAAAGCAAAATTTTAAGAAGAGTTTAAATAAAAAGAATGTATTAAACTGGGAAAAGGGGCCAGATGGGGCATACGTCATGATGAGAAATCGGCGATGGTTCTGAACGTTTGCGCCATAATCGAAAAAAAAAATTGCACTACACGTGCTTCTGAAAGAAGTTTATCATTGTGTATATTTTCCAACAATGTCATTATAAAGATCTATAAGTACAATACTTATGATTAACAGCTTCAAAACCTTGAAAACATAAAATATTGTTAAAATTTTACTAAAAAAGCAAAATTTTGATTTCTGTTAAGAGGGCTAAAAATCAACTTCCGGTAATGGACAGAAATTCATTCAATCGTTACATAACTGATTTGGCAAAGTAAAAGATGTCCTAACTTTTTTGGTACATATTTATAACCCGTGTTTAATTTTCACCCTAAAATTAGGGTGTTGCGTTTCTATTGACTGTGAGTATATTTTATATATTTCAGCACTCTTTTACAGTGCAAAACGGAAATAAAATAATTTCTCAGTCTGGTAATTTGAAGAATTATTTTCGCCCGGTTTTGCACTACACTACATACTAGTAATTAAACACCGCTTTCTTTATGCAAACTTAATCTTACATTGTAACAGCAAGTGCTGACTCACCAGGAAGTATAATTCTAAATCGACCTTGGAAAAACATTATTGAACACTTTAAAATAAAATCATTCAAGATAAGAAAACTGTATCAAAAGCAAGAATAAGTCTAATCTAAGTTTATCATTTAAAGAATTTAAAAGACTTTGAAACAATTGATATAATTCAATTGGCATAGATTGACATGTTTTTGTCACACAATGGTATCGCTACAGAATATCAAATATCTGTCTTTGAAGGTAATCTTTTTATTCTTTTTTGACATGTATATAATTAAAAAAAGCAGCTATGCAATTGCACAGTCTCATTTGCTTTATCATTTGACAAAAAGAAAACCGGATTTTCCAATACGTTTAAGACTCAAATAACCTTTATGTACCCATATGTGTGTCAATAGCGTGCTTTTGTTTTTGGATACTGACTTTTCCATTAAAATAATCTTTCATTTTATTTCGTTTTCTTCAATAAATTTTAATTTTGTAGAAATACTGGAGACATTTTAATTTTCAGGGTTAGGTTTTCATAGAAAGAAATTATGAAAATCCTGTTTTCTACTGCAATTTAAAAAAATATTTCCTTAATTGATGATTGCATAATTAAGTCATATAAGTAATATAAGTCATATAATACATACTTTTTCCCAAGCAATATGCTTCCATATATAAAACCTTTTTACTATTTTTCAAGAGCAATCCTCGATGAAATATGGAGAAAACGAACAGTTTTAAGATCAAGCAAATTTTGGAGCAAAGCAGTTACAGACCCCTAAAACATCTGAGGTTAAACCAGGCGCCATGGAGAAACTAATATATATATATATATATATTTTTTTTTTGAATATATCTATAATCTTACTATATAAACCCAGAAAATTTACTATCGAAAAAAAGTGGCAATGATAAATTTGTATTTATGCACCATTCCTAACGTAGATTGGGGTTTCTGATTCAGCCATGGTGTCTTGGTGTTGGGAATTATATCATCGTATTTTGAATTTGAATTTTCAAACTACAGAAAACAGTTATAACACACACACACACACAACACTTATAATGAATTCTTGCCGACAGCAAAGTCCCCCTTGTTTTGATCTATGAACTTTGGTTTATTGTCGAAATGACATGCTTACCTCTAGCTACTCACCTGATTTCAGCTGCTTTGTTTTACATGACTGTGCTTTTGACCCCTTTCTCGTCTAAGGTCTTATACTGTAAATGCATGGAATAAAAGGGTCAAACACTAAAATAGTATAGTAGTTTTATAAATATAATCAGATTTTACTCGATTTTGCAAGTCTAGCGTTTGATTCAAGTATTTAAATTTTTGTTTTCTTGAGCTTTGAAAAACAAATTCAAAACTTTTGTATACAAATTCTTATAATGAACCAATCACAGAACTTGTTCTTGTCAGGCATGTAAAGTTAGGGAATTCCCTTTTAAGTTTGAAGTTTTCGATATGTAAGAGAGAAAAGGTATTTAAACATATTAATTGTGCACAAGATCAACACGTCAATGATAGTCAAAGGATTTTATGTGTATTGAAATGGTAATTAAGATAAGTCTTATTTATATTATTATATTAAATTCCAACATTGAACACAATTTCATTATGTCATCATATATAAGCTATGATCTGATTTCTGAATGCAATTATTAATGTGCATTCTTTTTTCTCCATAATTTATAAAAAACGTTGTTGCTTGAAATATATCTAAATTTCTCTTAATCATTTTAACGAACTTAAATAAGGGTCCTCAAATTAAGGAGCCATAAATGGTAATTTTGAATTAAATTTTCTTTCTCAAAATTCATAATATGGTTCCCGAGAATGATAAATTATTACAAATACATGTATAATAAATATGTTCATGTACAAGTATTTAAGTTTATACACAAATTATATAAACTTTAATACTTATTTATTCTTTATATATTGTTAAACGAATTTTGCAATATTACTGAAAACAACCTTTTCATATTCATGTTGGATAGTGCAAAACTTTCGGTATAAAGAAAAATAATCCGTTGTTGAAGAAAAATGCACAACAGGTTAATATAGATGTATCACTAGCATTATGTCTTTATTCCCCAGATAAAGTTATAGTTTTGCCCTGTAAGTCATTCTGTCTGTGTGTCTGTCTAACTGTCTGTTTGTCCACAAATACTTTAACATTGCTCAAATCTTTTGCGTGGGTTGGACTATAACTTTCATATTTCAAAGGTATATACCTCGTGACAAGACAATTCTTTAGATACCACGAAATATCTTTTGACCTTGGAGTTTGACACACTTTTACAAACAATACCACACTTTAACATAGGCCATAACATTCAAATCATTTCTCGAGAAATTTAGACTTTTAAAAGAATTTTTTTTTTGATTTACCAAAGCCGTCGATAAAACGTAAACTATTATTTCCTATTTCATAAAGATAAAAGAATTTCTAAGACATGCACTCAAGACGTGCGCTACCACCAAGTCATTACGTGATTTCTATTCATAGCGAAATGTTACATTATAAAAAAGCTAACAGAGCAACAGTACCCCGAAGTTTAATAAATTCTTTGAGTAAATAATATAGTTGACAAACATCTAGTATGCCTAAAAAGTGCTGCTAGAATCCCACTGTCCGGTAAGTAAAATAAGTATTCCACACATTCGCATGCAACCGCAGCACTGTTAAGGCTTACTATGAAAAATCAATTGCAAAAAACGGGATTTTTTTAAAACTGAATTTATTTTTATTAAGCTGTTTTATTATCACAGAACTTAAATACTTATGGAAATAGCATAGTATAACCTAATATGTACTTTATGAAGTTTGGTCCCATCGATGGGCAGTCACGTGATGAATGTATAGTACGTGTACTGAATGTAGGTAATTAACAAAATTCAATATCGCAAGGGCATACCCTATTTGAAATTAAAAATTCAAGCTATATATTAATTGTTTCTGTATACTTTGTACTTTTTGGAAAGTGCTGCTGCTTTGAATAGAATTCGCGTTTTAATAGTTAAAATTTGAAGAAAGTAGGCCCATGTCGAAATATGTTTGACTTTTACCAAATATTTTGTGTACTTATAAAGTCACGCTCTCGATTTAAAGAAAGCAGCAGCACTTTTCAAGTTAAGGAACATATCCTTTATTTATATTCCAAAAATGGTTAAGATTTATTTAGTGTATGCCCTTGCGAAAGAAAGATAAAGTGAGGCACCTTGATGTAAAATATACCTAACCTGAACATAAAAACACGGGAAAATAGTTAAAAATTCCTCAAACTGCCTTTCATAGCACATGAAATACGTCATTTTTACCAAAATGACGTCATGATTGACAAGTTCATTGAGATCAGTGATTTGTTTGTAACCAGCTGTATGGGATTTAAGGTAGTCCGATCTTCAGGTTTATAAAATTAGCAGTCAGGTAATCAAAAGTACTCATAAAAATATTTCTGAATCCACAAAGTAATTTAAGTTTATCAACAGTATTTCTTTAAAGTTAAAGATTCAAGATAATCATAATTATAAAGGGAAAATTCTCAAATCTCCAATATTATTTTGCAGAAAAAGCGAATTGGGGTATCAGCAAAGCATTTTCTGATTGCAAATTGATCAACAAATATATTTTAGATTAAAAAACGATAGGTATCCACGCATTCAGAAAAATTGTCATGAATTTTATACCTATTTGGTATTTTTTGTGTGGTATTTCCGTCAAATATTCTATAATACATAGTGTAAAAGGCTTTTGCTATCATTGCTAGACAACACAAATCACTTTTTATTTCATATCATGCTAATAAGCATTGTATCTAAGACTGGATTCAAGAAAATTTTATATCTCTAAAACTGTATTATTTTTTTTCCTTTTATAGGGTACAATTGTTAACTTATAAGACCTTTTCTAAGACTTCCAAAAACCTTAATCTTATAAAGATAAATAAAATGAAAACTGTTGGATGAAAACATTTCATTTTCAAGCTTCACTTTGATGCATTTCAAATTAAATATTAATTTTTGGAGTTATCCTTCCTGGTTGAGGATCGGGTTTCCTTAACTAGCAACTTTTTTTAATGCATTGATAAGTTTTATTGTTGTTAATTATGCTAATACAGTGTAAAGTTGTGAATTATTCTATTTTCTGGTATTATGAGGAATACAATAAAATCATATTGTTGTGTGACGTCACAGTAAACTTTTCCAGTACAAATTAGGCCCTGCCTCCATTTTTTAGCCTTAACAATGCTGCGACCGTGCCCGATGTTTTGAATTTAATACATATCACGGTATAACGCGATATTTTTTCGCAAAACCATGCTGACCTCGGAATTCTAGTAGCACTATCGAAGTAAGTTAGAAATCAAGATTTCGATCTGTACAAATCTTATGATTTGAAATATCTGGTCTACAGATGTTCTTTTGCATTATTTTTGTCACGAATGACAGTAGAAAGGCCGCCTGGGATACGTAAATAGCTGACTGTCTGCGAAAGATAATATAATCGATGGAAATAAATTACCATACCTGTTTAATAAACTTAAACTCCGTATGAATTTCACATAATATTCACGATATTTGCATCTAAACCCCTTTTTACGTGTCTTTGTACATATTGTCCGAATTCCCTTAACACAACATGATCAATTCCCAAGTTACTTGATGTACACTTATGACGTCATTTTCGGATTTTAATCCAAATGACAGATATAGCTTAACAAAGAAAAGATTTTATTTTTGTTAATGTTTACATGTTTTTATTCAATAATTAACCTTTGCTATACCCTTTTAACAGTAAGCACTAAGGCTTTCATATTTCACAGATGTATTCCTTGTGTCAAAATCTTCATTTGGATACCAACAATTTTGACTTTTGACTCGTCCCTTGGAGTTTGACTTTCAATTTAGAAACTTCAACACTCGCTATAAGCTGCCAAATGAGGGCATCAGTGTTTCATAAACACATCTTGTTTCCTCTGATATAACGAGGTTGGCTCCTCCTAATATTTTAAGTCTTAAACCTTTTTCATGTATTTTTTAGTTTCTATACACATAATTTAATTAAAAGTCAAATCAAAAAATGGGGGGGGGGTCAATACGCTTCTTTCGGCGCTACAGTACATTTAAGATCACCTGTTTGCACTGAAATTTGTGTCTTTATCAAAAATAACATCTTTTACATTTTCCCTCCAATATTTTTATCCAAATATAGCATGGAACAAAATAAACTATATAAGTCTATTTAAAAAAGATACTTTTAAATTTTGACTCAGAAAAAGAAAAAGAATTACTTCTTATAATCAATTATTTGACCTTTCTGTACTCACAAAATGTTATTATCTGGCATTGAAAATTTCATAAGCAAGAAACTTGTTTTAAAGTCTTAAACTTTTGCTTTTTTTAAGTAGATAGGTCAAATTTAAATATTCAGAAAAGAACATTAAAAGTGGGGGTAGATCCTATATGATATAAATTTTAAATATTATTTACAAAATTTCAATTTTATGTTAAAATTGGCTCAGATTTTTTCAGGACTTTCAGAATATCTTTACTATTTTTGTCACAATTCGTTGAAAGAATTCATATGAAATAATTTAATAGGTACATGTATTTCAGAACCAGCATAGCACTATTCACTGCAAAAATTATCCTTGTGTGCAACCAGCATGGAAAACTATGAATCTAAAATAAAATTAACAGTACAGTATACAAATCACAAGGGATAAGCGGAACATTTTCTTCTAAAAAATCTTCACGATCGGGAGGCCCGGGTTCGATTCTAGTTCGGCGTCAAACCTAAGCTAGTGACTGTTCCTTCGCTAAACGCACGGCATTAGAAGAAAAAGTCACGGGTCTTTCGGATATGAACTTAAAAACGTAGGTCCCGTGTCGCGGTAGGTGTTGGCACGTTAAAGAACCCTCACTGCTCAATGCCGTGAGTACCGAGTATAGGTCTAAATGTACAGTCCTTCACCGACATACGGTGAAAAAATTCTCAAGAGGGACGTAAAACAACATACACTCAATCTAAAAATCTTCCTCCACAAAATATAGTTCC
>NW_026939523.1:0-9007 GCF_032062105.1 Saccostrea cuccullata | reverse complement strand
TTCAATTTATTTTTTCCCCCATTAGTTTAAGATTGGTTATCTGTAGCTTAGTTGCTTGTAAAGAAATGCTTACTGGTATACATGAATTTTAACCTTTACAGGATGTAAGAAAGAGGGTAATGTGGTGGTTTCCTTTTTTTGCTGTGTACACCATTGGCCTGATCCCTGAACTCTCCATAGCTTGGTACTATAAGTTAATTCTGGCTCTGCTTGCTGCGGGCTTCTGGAAATTCCTCAACATGTAAGTATTATCAAGTTAGGGGGAATGACTGTCTTTGATCGTAAAAAGTTAATTTAATTTAGAATAATAAAAAGAATGTGAAGATACATGTATATATATATTGATATTTTGCTTTCAGGTTTTTCTTTGACGAGAGATTGATGAACATTATTCCCGTGTCTGTGTATCTTAGCTCCAAAATAATGATGTTCTTCACCTGGTTTGTGTATCTCGTTCCTTGTATCCTTTTCTTGCGTGTTTATTTTGATAGATATTCCCCATTTTCAAAAGGTGAGTTATTTCCCCTGAAGGGAACTCTTTTACTGTGTTTAATACGCATGCGCTATAAATAAAGTCACTTCCGCGGACGTTCTTGATGTAAACATGTTCATGGTGTATGCCTCTGTCATATGGAAAAATGTTATTGTGTTTGTGAATAAAAAGAAATCTTAACTGATTCGTATTTTTCTAAATTGCCCACTCATAGTCTCTTTCTGGATTTGTATTAATCTGTGTAGTACTATAATAAGGTGTTGTGTGACCCACCCCCCCTTACAAAAAAAAAAAAGAAACAAATTACAATTAAAATGCTGATACATATTCGAATAGGCCTATTAAAAAAAAACACAAACAAAAAAGCTAATTTTCGATAGTGGATGTTCTGCAGACGGATCATCATTATTTACAAAATGTGCGGAACAAATTTTTAGTTATAAAGTTTTTACGAATTAATCTAGCCTGCTGCAGCCATATTTTTATTGTATCTCTAGGAATTTTTTGAAGACTGATGACATGTCCATCTACAGTTTTACCTCTGAAATTGCTGCATATACAGCAGTAGTTCGTCTTCCGCTACCGCGATACCAAGAAACTGCGTTTTTGCTCGATTGTATGTCATAACATAGAACGTTTACTTACAAGAACACATTTGGTGACAATTAAAGGCCTATTTCATTTGAATTAACCGTGTTTCTAGAATTTTCTATTTGTAAAATAATTGATTCACTATTTAGTATTAAAACTTTGAATGGAATTCTAAATGAATAATTTAATCTCATGTGCTCATGTAACGAAGAAAGACTAATTAAAATAGCATCGACCTGAATTCGTGTTACATATGTCGTATAAAGTCTGAGCTGCATTTAATCAAAGTTTTAGTGTAGGATCTAAGCATATGTACATGTATATTCCCGAGTAAAATACACATTTTGTTTTAGATCAGAGAATTGAGAGCAGAAACACGAAATTGATACAATAATTTCCTAGCGTATTTCTCGTTAATTAACTGAAAACAATCTTTTCTCAAGTGTTATTTATTTTTTTAAAATCCTTTCAGTATAAGTACATGTATTTATTTTTATAAGTTATTCTTTTTTTGCAAAGTGTGTAAATAAACAATATCAGAGAGAGAGAGAGAGAGAGAGAGAGAGACTCCGTGTAACTGACATACATGTACATCTGTGAAAAAATATATGTACCGTAATTTTATTGAATTCACAATTAAAAATTCTAATAATAATATTAATTTTCACAACTTTGGTTCATTTTCAACTGTTCAACCCATTTACATATTCTCTGTTCCTGTACGCACGGAGGGGGGGGGGGGTGCAGGGTCAAGGGGTTTAGCCCAACCCCCACTTTTTTCCCAATATTACTTTTTCTATTGAAAATGTTCATTGATAGACAGGTTGTCAACCCCCCCCCCCCCCCCCCCACACACTCAGTTTATACTACGGTAAAGTTATATAAGGGAAATGTAGTATTGTATGCCAAGGAACTGGTACTGAAATAAGTATTAGCTTTTTCAACTTTGGGCAAGATTTTTCTTTGCTTGCCAACTTTTCCTGGTAAGAAAAAAATATTTCTTTGGCTAACCCCCCACCCCCCCCCTTTTAAAGACGATGCTAGGTGCCTGGCTAATTCGTATAGCTTTCTAGAAAGGGGGGGGGGGGCTAACAGACCCTTTATAAAATAATTTATTATCTAAAAAAATGCAAACCATTTCCTTCTTTTAAAATTTTTAAATACAGCGTGTAAGTTGATCACTATTTTGTTGGATTATCGTAACATGTAGTCCGCGGAAGTTATGCTAGTGTGGAAGAGTTCCGATTTTGAGGGGAGATAACTCACTTTTGAAAATGGGGAATATAGAAAAATATTACAGCCTATATGCTCTAACGTTAACGTGGCCTGTATAGATACTGTTAGTCAAGTCCATCTTCCCAAGAGTATTTGATAGGGGTCAAAAGAATTATTGAAATCATGTTTTTGTATAGCTGAGGTAAGAATTTAGGAAAATTAATTAGTAAATGAGTGCAACTTTTTGTGGGCAATAAATATACAGTTTTTTCTATGAGTGGCACTGTAGCTCTCTGTTCATCCATCATAATTTTTTTCAGACCAGAGCGTTACAGATCTGCAGTTAAAACAAGTGCATATTTTTCTTAAAATAAGAGAGGTACACATGTATATACGTGTACAGTATATTAAAACTTATAAATACAGTGTATTTTTCTTGAGCGATGGCTAGATGTAGAGATGACCTGGACAAAGACAATTCTGTTCTGGTTAAATACAGTTCTGTTGTGTTATAATTTCTACATGTGCTGGAAGACAGACCCAGGGTTCATCAAATCCAACCGAGAGCAAAAATTACAGGTAACTTGTGATTAACTTTCTTTAAACATGATCAAATTTAATTCATTTACAGACAATTAAGTACTGTATCTCAATAATTTACAGATAGAGATATTTAAATATTTTATTTCTCTACAGACCATTATAGATTTGGCAGAGAAGCAAACCTTGACGTTAAATCAGTTTTGTAGTACCTGTCTGATTCATCGTCCAATCAGATCGAAGCACTGCTCTGCCTGTGATAAATGTGTGGCCAAATTTGACCATCATTGTCCATGGACAGACAATTGTATTGGTAGGTATATACATGTAAAGTGTATATAAAACATGAAGGAGATATATCTATATATTATCATTTTATAAACTTTAAGATAGTTAATTACAGTAAAACACAGTTGTTGCAAAAACATTTTTGAAGAATTCACACAGTGCAAAGGTTATCTTTCCTGTAGTTCTCAAACGTGTATTAAACCAAACATAGAAAACAAATTTTAATTATATTGAATTAAAGTCCTGGGTCACTGGCACTTCTCTTTAACGACGTTCGATCCTGATATTTAAAGTCTTAAACTTTTTTTGCCAAGTATATTTTTAGTTTCTACTTACAAAGCTTAATTAAAATTCAAATCAAAAAATGGGGGTCAGTATGCTTCTTTTGGCGCTACAGTACATTTAATATGACCTTTTTGCGCTGAAATTTGTGTCTTAATTAAAAATTACATCTTCAACGTTTTCCCTCAGATATTTTTATCCAGTTAAAGTATGAAACAAAATGAACTCTAAGTCTGTTTTAAAAAAGACACTTAAAAATTGTGACTAAAAAAAAGTTTCAAATTGCTTCGCATAATCAATTATTTGACCTTTCTGCACTAATAAAATGTGATTTTTCCGGCATTGAAAATTTAATAAGCAAGAAAATTATTTTAAAGTCTTAAACTTTTTCTTATTTTAAGCATATAGGTCAAAGTTATCTTGAATATTTAGAAAAGAACATCAAAAGTAGGGGTATATGACATACATTTTCAGATATTACTAAAAAAGTGTCAATTTTACGTTAAAATTGGCTCAATTTTTTCCCGGATTTTCAGAAAATATTTACTATATTTGTCACACTTTGTTGATAGAATTCATAAGAAATAATTTAATAGATATTTCGGAACCAGCATAACACATTTCACTGCAAAAAACAGCTTTGTGTGCAACCAGCATGGAAAAATAGGAATCCAAAATGAACAGTACTGTATAGTTCAAATTGGAAAAAACTGATCATTTTCGTCTAAAAAACCTTCCGCCTCAAAATATAGTCCCTAGTTTAATTCTTCTTGAATGGAATTTAATCGCTTTTTTTTTCATTGAATATAGTTCAATTTGCATTGTAGAATTTAGTTTCATTGTTAGAACTTAAAAATGATGCTTAATTTTATAAATAAAGGACCTGACCGAAATACGCTCAAAATCTCAGGATCAAATGTCCTTAAGCACATTTTATTGCATTTTACAGATTTTTTTTTTCATTCCATAAAATATTTTAAGAATCGCGAATCTCTACCTTCATAAAATAACATATGCATCATTGCGTGTAATTTTTGTTTGGGGACTTAAAGTACATCCATTAAATTATAAAGAAGACACCAGTATTGATATACAAAATATAGGTATGTTCTTTATAAAATTGTGTGTTTGATTTTATTCTCATTTCTTTGTCTTTAGTGATGTGATTTCTTTGTAGGTGCCTACAACCACAAATACTTTATTGGTTTCCTTCTCTTTCTCCTGTTTATGTTGTCGTGGTGTGTTCATGGAACCTTGGCTTGTAAGTTATACACATACATGTATTTAAAGTTACTGGTACAAACATTTGTATAACCCATATGATACATATTTTTTATTCAAGACAAATTAAATTATGATACAGATGTTTGTTTCTGAAAAGTCTTCATAATATTAGAGAAATTTGATTATTTTGACAGATTGGAGAGTTAATTGTCCGTTTGATATCTATGAGGACGGAATTACTGGTATCCTGTACAAAGTCCTGAGGACCTCCCCCTGGGTGTTCTGGGTGGGGACGAACGCTATGATTCACATTGTGTGGGTGACTGTACTCCTGTCTTGTCAGCTTTATCAGGTAGGCTTATAAAGTCAGGGATTTATTGCAGTTTATCTGCGAGCCTTGACTTATTTCAATCATGTACAGCTTTACAGGAGAACAATTTTATCAGGACACAGACAAGGTATTCAGATTGCAGAAAGTGGGTGCTTCATTTATCTGGAGCCAGTAATTTTTAAGAACATTTTTGTCTATTATTTTCATTTCTGTTATTTTTCAATAAGTAGTTTATCACAGTTAGATCTGTGTGTTTTAAAAATTATTTCACAAATGATCTGTAGCTCTGAATTTTCTGTACATACAACATTCATTTAAAACAAGGGAAATGGAATATCTTTTTATTCCCGTTATTTATAGTAGAGTTGTGATTTGTTGTAGGTGGTTTGGCTTGGGATGACCACAAACGAGAGAATGAATCATGGGAGATACAAATATTTATACGGGAACTTCTCGGAGAGTCACGGCCAAGGCCACAATCGTAGAGGTCATGGTCACAGTCACGGGCCGAGCGGGGAATCTAAACAGAAAGGACAAAATCCATTTGAGTAAGTCACTTACATTATCTGGTTCCTCTGTACTGCTACACATTACACAATTTGTTTGTACACACTGAAACTACAGCTTTCCAAAAAAAAAAAAAATAACGCAATGCTTAAATATTTCTTCCAATGTTTTACGTTTACATTATGATTAATTAGTTCTTCAATTTCAATGTTAAAAATTGGAAAAATGCCTCAAATAGGGAGATTAACATTGGTTGTAGATTTATATTCCATTGTGCCTTTCATGATTTGATTTGATCAATAAAGAAACATTATGTGATATTTAAAGGGCAATATTTACATAAAAAGTTATCCCAGTTTATCAGTATTTACATTTATCTTGATGCTACTTTTTAAAAAAATCAATCAAACATGCTTGAAAATCAGTGAAATAAATTGTTATCATCATAAAAAGGATTGATTTGTTTTGTGTTTGCAGCCGTGGACCAATCAGAAACCTTGTTGACATATTAGACTTCCAATTCTGTGGATTGATCCGCCCCAATAGAATAGATTGGATGAACCTTTATTCTCTACCTGGACAAACTCCACCCCCTCTAGGAAAAATGAACTTTGGTGTAGCAAGAGAAAATTACCAGTTTGTTTGATGATGTGAACATCTTTATGTTACCTTTAGTCACAATAGTCAGTATAAAAACTGTTCTCTATCAACACTTGTAGGGATGTATTTATATCTTTAATTGTTTGTTATTTTTAATACTTAATTCCATTTTTCTTTTTTATCATGTTACATTTCATATCAAAATTAGTGAAATCTATCAAGACAAATGTTATTATTGTTGTCTAAACAACAAAGTTGTCTAAAATTTACAGTTGAAAACAGAGAGGAATTTTTTTTTTTTCCCGAAAGGCTGATGTCAAATTTATGATTTACTGCTTCAGTAGTTACGACTCTTTTTATTAGTCCAACTCTTTCACTGCCATACTATCTACAGTTTAGGCCCACCTCACAAATTTAAATCAGTTATATAATTTTTTTTTCTGTGGCACATTTACTTACCATGTATAGTGTTTGTTTAAAACATTCAAATTCAAGACTGACAATTTTATTTGGTCAAAAAAACTTGTCACCATTTCTTTGATTAATTTTGATTGTTAAGTATCCAAAGGTTTATATTTCAAGTGCTTAACTGTATCAAGAGGTTGTTGAGAATACTCTCTGAAATGAATAGATTCTTCACACGCTCGGAAATGAGAAGATTTTAGATGTGTACATTCCACGACAGACCCTATAAATATCCATTTTATTGGAGGAAGTTTTTATAACTGCTGTTAGAAAAAAAAATAGGACAGATACACACCAAAACCATTCCTACCACAGAAATGTTGAATGCATTAATCTTGTGTAATGATCAATTTGCATAATATGGATTTTTACTGAGGCAGCTTGCATTGGTAGATTTGCTTCTTGATCAAACTTGAACACCAAAGTTGTAACAATATTCCAACTTTTCTTTATTAATACAATTGTTTTCTCCAAAATAGAACAAAACTCTTGGGAGGAGGTGGGGAATATATTGTGCAGAGCAGAAAAATTAGTATAAATAGTTAGTGTCATATTTCATGTTTTCATTTATACCAAGAAAAGAAATCTTGCATAAAAATGCACATGAATGTAGAAATCCAGCAAGATTTTGATGCATTGGTTTTGATGAATTTCAATTTAAAGCTGAACAAGATTTGTAACATTTCTCTTCTGCTATGTAAGGCATTTACTGGTTTCGATTTAGTGTAATAAACATTTCATTCCCCACCTGAAAGGAGGGATATATTTAGCAATTGTAAAATACTGTACTCAGTAATGACAAATGTAACTGCATGCTTCTAAAAGGACTGGAGAAAAAATGTGAATCAGTTGCATAGGTTAGTGCAGAAAAGCACATCACAAACATGTATAAACAGTAAATGTAATCAAAATAAATGCAGGATAACCTACTAGACCATGTATTGGCCTTGCAAGTATCTGTGACATGAATGCAGCAAGTTGCAATCAATGTGAGGGGTATACTCAAGTGCTGATATATGAGATAGGAAAACTAATGAGGCTTAAGCATATTGACAAGTTATGTTCAGCTTAAAATTGTTCAATCCACACTATGCAAAAGGTTAATTGAATTATATTTTTATTTTCACAAATGTTTCGTTTTAATTGAATGGTGATTCTTGTTATTTAAAAGTACCAGCATTACTTGATTTTGCTGCCGATTTTCTCATGTTGACTGAATGCCAAATCAGGACAATCCAGAATGAGTCTGAATGAAGTATTATAAAAATATCAATATTGTAGTCACCTTCAGTGGCACTGGTAAAGTGTGCATGTTTAATATGACATGTTTACATGTTGAAAACCCTCAATTAGTGCTCAGTTTGATCCAACACTTCTTTTTTTTACTGCCACCCCAAATAGATGAGCTTCAGGACAAAGAGAGCTGGCTATCAAAGTTTATTCTTAAATTTTCAATTGTAAAATGTCGCAATCCAGTCTGTTGATTGTGTTTAAATTTTATTTGGTATTTTTCAAATCTTCATATTAAGTTTCCATTCACATCCAGTCTATGGTACAATGTTGTTCAGGTATTGGATATAATATTGTAAATACTACTTTGTTTTATTTATTTTGTTTACATTACAATGCCAAAATGTATTGCCTTTATGCTTTTCCTTTTTTTAATTTGTAATTTTTTTGTATCATTATTACTTGTTTATGAAGAATATACTCTTAGTTTTGTCAAAGTATGTGTGGATTATAGTGCATTTACAATCTCTGTAGAATTCATCAAATTTCACATGTATATACAATCTGTAGCAGGAAAAAAGCTGCCAGAAATAGACCAGAGGCCTGTTCAGCAGAGCGAACGTTTGCAAGCGCTCGCCAAAATTCCTTATACCTCCAGTAGTTATTATGGCGAGTGTTCACTCTTTAACAACATTTCTGTAGCAAGAAATTGTAAAAACATCATTCTAAAGTATACATATAAATTCTGTCTTTTACAAGGGGTCTGCCACAAAAAAAGGATGTACTGAGTTTGTTTGGAAATAACAAACGCACAAACATATCTTGCTTAAAAATAAAACCAGAGAAGAGTTTTTTATCAAAACTTTTGAGTAATACCAGATAACAAGAAAAAAAATGAAATATATATACAACATGATGAAATATTTATGTGATTGTGCTTTTTTTCCTTGCACTGTGCCATTTCAATAGAATGGATGGACATTTTGCTTGTTATTTTTGCAGATTCTGTTATGTATGATTTAATCACAGAATTTTTTTTTTATACTTTTATATCCAGTTTCTGTTCTGTGATATCGTTATATGTAATGTAGCATTTCCCTCAATCTATATTGAAATAAATAAAATAATGAAATCCTGAATTATTAGGGTTATATATTTAGTAAGTTGTTGCAAAGATACTGCTAAAAGAGTAAATTCATAGCCAAATGTGCATGTATTATAAAGAAAATCATCTTGTGAAT
>NW_026939522.1:0-9225 GCF_032062105.1 Saccostrea cuccullata | reverse complement strand
AAAAATACGCACTTTGAAATTTTTTTTTCAAATTGAGTTAAGTGTGTCCCAAATTTAACGCACTCTGAAAAAGTTTTCAAAGTGCGTTGATCTGGTACCAATTTTACCGAAACTTTGAAAAACTTTTTCAAAGTGCGTTGCCACAAAGCTGTGTGGTATGAAAGGGATTGAAGCACATACTAGTAATCTATCAGGATGCCAAGAAGCGCTGACTTAGGGAAGTATAGATGGTGACAGGACAAAACATACAAAATCCTGTGTGAGTTGGTTGATGTTGTAGAGGTGTGGGAGAATAACAACCACCAGACTTGAAACAAAGACATTTACAATTTGTGAGACAGTGGAAAACAACGACTGACACATGAGCAACATGGTGGCCATCAATGCTGGATAGAGTGGGATCTTGGAGTGGATCTAGACAGAAAGTTAGTTTTCCCTAAGATCGTGAAAGCCAATCAGCGACTAGACGCAGAATACATGTTCCAGCAGTCGAAGACGTTGATCGCAATATAGCTGAACATGTCAAGGGAAGAAAATTGTAGAAGGCACAATAAGAAGCCTTAAATAATAAATACTAAGTATGCACACCTCGTGACGACTGCAAGAATAGGGGATGGAACGTTTGGGTTTTCCAATAGAAGTCCGTTGCAGAGGGTTCCAAGCAACATTGGCGTGGAAGCTGATTAGGAGTACCAGGAAGAGCACGCAAGATGCAGAAAGAAGACTGAAGCAACAGAGAGGTCATCCTGCTGGATGTGAAACCGCCGAGACGATCCGTGCTGGAAGTCAGGAACCATCGTGGATTGGCCATCGCTGCTTAACCACCGGCTGGAGGGTGTCATTGTTTAGAGTCGAAACATCCGGTGGAGTTTGGAGACCATCTGACGACGATTGGAACAAGTAGTCGAGCACCAGGGCCGGAAATGACAGATAGCAATAGTCATGCATAAGAGTGCTAAATTGATAAAAACAGTAACTAAAATTCATCCTCTGTTAGTGCATATTTACTCAAGGTTTATCTTACAAGAATTCAATAATGACACGCTTTTCACCAGCATCTCTTTCTATTGTACCAAATAACAATCCGTTTAGGTACCAAACACCCGGAATGGCACACTGCTCACCTACTCATCAACAACCCAATCCATTTACATGCCAACACTGCTCACAAGCTTCTTTCTTTCTATTGCACCCAGCATTAATTCAATCCGTAAATGAACCTATACTTGGGCTATTATAATGCTCACTTACTTCCTTCTTCTTTCTAAATTGTTCAGTCGTAACGGACCGATCTTTTCAGTCCTATACATAACGACACCCAGGACGATGCGCTACCACCAGCTTGTCTCTATCTATCGTAACGGATCGATCTATTTAGTCCTATGCGTACCGACACCCAGGATGATACGCTGCCCACCAGCTTGTCTCTATCTATCGTAACGGATCGATCTATTTAGTCCTATGCATACCGACACCCAGGACGATACGCTGCTCACCAGCTTGTCTCTATCGTAACGGATCGATCTATTTAGTCCTATGCGTACCGACACCCGGGATGATACGCTGCCCATCAGTTTGTCTTCATCTAGTATAACAGAACGATCTTTCAGTCTTATACTGTACATACCGACAGATGGATTGATACACTGCTCATCAGCTTATCGTCTCGGAAGGATATTATTAATTCAACACCCGTGTTGATACGCTGCTCATTATCTTATCTCTATCTACCTTACCAGGCCGTTATATTCAATCCAATACATACCGACACCTGGGTTGATACACTGCTCACCAGCTTCCAGCTTGTCTTTATTTATCATTTCAGACCGATCTATTCAGTGCTATACGTACCGACACGCAGGTTTTTACTCTGCTCACCAGCTTCTCTATTCATCGTACCGTACCGATCAAATCAGTATTTCTTATTGGACCTTTCTTTTCAGTCCTATGGGTACCGAAAACTTGGATGATGGATGATGCGCAGATTACCAGTTTGTCTCTATCTATCGTATCAGTTCAATATGCACCGACGATCGGGTAGATATACTGTTCACAAGTTTGTCTCTACAACTGTATCTATCGTATCATACCTTTGTATTCAGTCCTATACGTAACCGACACCCTGGATAATCCTCTGCTCACCAGCTTGTCTCTATCTATCGTACTAGACCAATCTTATTCAGCCCTATATGTACGTAACGACACCCTGGGTGATACGCTGCTTACCAGCTAGTCTCTATCTATATTACTAGACCAATCTTATTCCCTCCTGTACCTACCGACACCCGGGCTGATACGCTGCTCACCATCTTCTCTTTTTCTAGTACCTATCGTAACAGACCGTTATATTCAGTCCTACACGTACTGACACCCTGGGTGATACGCTGCTTACCAACTTGTCTATATCTATCGTATTAGACCAATCTTTTTCAGTTCTATACGTACCGACACACGGGTTGATACGCTGCTCACCAGCTTGTCTCTGTCTATCGTACCCGTCAATAACCCAATCCGAAATTTGTCTCTGGAACTGGGTTTGTTATCTGTTCCTACAAAAGTAACTAATGTAGTATTCTAGTTTTCCAGTTGTCCTTACAGTGTTTTTATTTCCCTTTATACAATATGCCTCTTATACTCTTACTTGGACAAGAGTCCATTGCTTGTATCTTTTTCATAGTTGTATACAAGGGAAAGGCCTCTTCCACCTCGGGTTCAAACATCTTTCTGATCCTGTCTGGCCGTGTCTCTGATTTTCGACTTTGGAAATCGCTCACAATTTTACATTTACCCTTGATTCCAAAAAGAAAGGATTTTCAAAAATTATAAGTTTCATCCTTTATTTGTTTTTTGTTTTTGTTTTTGTTTTGGTTTTTTTTTTTCTACAATAAAAAGCAGTCATTGACGGTATGTTGTCTCTTACCGCTTTAACGACAATGATGTATTTACTTTCCAGACTGTCTCTGACAATGACATCATCAGGTCTGAAAATATCCATACTTTTTTTATTACCTGGCAATTCAATATTATTTTTTAAACATTTTTAAATTTGGTATTATTACTTCTCATAAATAGATTGTTTAATAACAAAACGCTGACTAACTTGAAATATTGATAGAAAAACTGGCTTGTGTTGTGCTGGAAAGCTTTGTCGCAAGGGAAATCTTTGAACAACATCAGTGATCTAAATGGATTTTGAATTTTAACATGTATTCAAAGGCAACAAATACTCTCAAACTTTTGATAAAATTTTCAAAATTCTTACTTGCAGAATTCTACGTTTTGTTCTTTTTGTTTTCGCAGTGGCTCCTTGATTATGACATCGAAATCCTTTAAAATACACATTTGATTCGAGTAAACAACAGTTTGGTTTCAGACGTATATAAAATGAATACAACATAATATTCAGTTAAAGAATTGGTGTCTTTTATACCTCTTTCAAAACGACTAGAAACTCACACGTTGTTTTACAAATGATGGAGGCTGTGCGGAGTCCCCCGTGTATCAAAGAAATCTCCTGAAATATACAAATGAACTGAGCATAAAAAGTTATACCAGTGATTAAATAAAATCACATCCTATACTTCCTTCAGAATTCGCAGATAAACGATTTTTAGTCAACGACTTTTACATATTTTTACTAGTCATTACTCGCATAGCGAAGTGGTTGAAGCGTCAGCTCTAAAAAAGGCGAAGTAAGGATTTGATCCTTACGTCGCGGGTTCGAATCCCACTGTGGGACGTGGAGACTAGCTGGTTCCTCGGATGAGACCGTTTAAACCAAAATCTTGTTTCGCAGTGGGTGTTGGCACGAAAAAGACCCCTCCTTGCTCAATGGCCACGAGTACCGAGTATAACACAAAATTTGCAGCTCTCCATCGAAAAATGGAGGCGTCTCCATATAAGTGAAAATTTCTCGAGAGAAACGTTAAACAACAGACAAAGAAACAAACAAACAAATATATTTTTATTGAGAATATTTACCCCAAACGTGTCCCCACCGTTAAGTTCGTGAACTGTTCGGACGAATTTGTTTCCCGTTCGCGGATCTTCGTCAAGGATGTTCACTATGGCTGTGCCTGTCAACATGATGTAAAACATGGACGGAGGGTGGCCCTGCTTCAAAATCACTCGGCGTGCCTCGTAACTGCAAATTTATAATTTAAGGAAATTATATGAATTACAGTACGGTGTTTATTTCTGATTCCATGTAAATTAAAAAAGACATACTGTATTGTTGTCTAATAAAGAAAACAGTTATGAAGTTTTTCACAGTGAGTTTTAGTTGCAATATTTAATCTATCACAATGACCTTTCTCAGTTAAATTGGCACTGTCCTTACGGCGATTTATGGTTCAGGTACATCTAATAGTTTCTGTTTGCTCCAAACTTAATCCTGGCCAATCATCCAGAAAACGTACATGTAAGTCTAATACAGCATCTTGATAGACCTGATCCCACCTCCGATGTTTTGGAGGTCTGTGTTTGCTCTGCTCCTGTTTTGTATTGGTTTATGGACTTTTGAATACTGTTCGTTATCTCCATGTGTTTCACCTCTTTCGCCACGAAGTGGCTTTTCAATTTTGAGTGAAAAATTTTCGAAGGAAGGTTAAACAAACAAAAATATGGATGAATGTCAGATCCAGCATTCGAAGCAATCTTCTAGATGTTCTGCCCTTGCAATTTTGGTCAACATAAGACTTTAAGTTAATGTAGATTGATCCTGTTCCAAAAACCTCATCCTGGTCACTCGTCATAAAAATGTATGCAAGTTCAGCAACCAGAGCACGTCTTGACGTCAATTTACAGCAATCCACGAGGCCCATGGGCCAAAAACTCTCACCTGAGTAACTAATGGCCCTTTTGTTCTTTATTAGCAGATTTCTTTATTCTTATGTAAAAATTTTCCCACCTTTGGTACTGCATACAGCGGGCCAGTTGTATCTGTGTGTGTACGGGATAGTCCTGAAAGGAGGCGTTGTCCCTCATCAGAGCCATTATCTGTCAAATAGAAAAAAAAAACATTACCATTGATTAAAGGCGCCGTCTTAGGTAATAGGCCGCTTATAATGAGTCATTTCTTTAAAGTCTGGGCTCACCACTTGAATGTTCTGCAGAGTTCTTCGTTCTTTGGGTATGGAGAGTAGTTCTTTCAACTTGTCTCTTAGCTACAATTTATAGGATGAAAAAATGTTAGGCTTTTATTTTCAGTCAGTCTTTGCAATGATTTTTAAATAAATTGTCCTTATAGCAGGTGTTGGGCTTGTAGCTTTTTATACTAGTACTTGTACTTACAGACCTGAAGTATCTATATTTAGTGATTAGTTACATTGTACTTTAGAAGGTTATTAAAGGTAATGTTCACAATTTGTTTTAACTAGATGTCTTCTATTTTCACGCAGTAGCGTTTCTAGAGAAGGTTGTGACAGTTTCGAAAGCTCTTTGCACTGGTGTTTAATTACATTTAGTTGTTTAATATCAAATCTATTTAAACCTGTAGATGACTTTTAAAGTGTTTAATTCAATTAGTCGTTTAACTTTTATGTAACACTGTTATAAATTACAGTATATTATGTCACCCACTGGTTCAAATTTGCCGTACGTATTGGGATTGAAGGCTAGGACTTGGTTCATATCATCCCGTAAATGTATGTACATCTCCATGAATGACCATTCACTGGTGTTGGGTTTTAGAGTGTATCTGCAAAAGTATTTTTACAAGATTTTTTTATTGCTGTTAAGGAGGCTGGGGGTCAACAAATTAACCACCAGATTTAACTTATTTTTTTAGATATGATATCTTAAATAAGCTGTCAACTATCATTTGGCAAAGAAAAATTTCATACATTCTATTTTTTAAATTTGATCATTTTTGTATAATCTTTACATGGAGCTCTTCTTTTAAAGGAGGTCAAAATAGTCTGAAAAATGGCCACAACCCCAGCCCCTTTAAACAAGTTTCATTATTCTATACAGCATACAGAAATATACCTCTGCGACCATTAAATTGATGTTTTCTCAGTCATACAAAGTAAAAGTCGTGACAGATTTGACAATGACATATCGAGAATAGCAGTTGTTCAAAATTTACATTATGAATAAAAGGTGGATGGGGTGGAGTTAGTACTCACCTCTTTAACCAAATCCAAATCCCGGATACAATTAGAACACTCCTGGCGATTCTTCTGAACTTGACAATGGCCTACAATGTGTATCATCATAAAATTATGAACACCGGTTACCCATATGTTGTGAGAAATATTGAAATGATACAACAAAGTGCAGGGTAAACAGAATATAAAATATACGTAGAAAGAAAAAAAATAAAAAGTGCAAATGAAAATACATGTACATGTATTGTGCAATCGAGGCAGTTGCACTAGAGGTGTATGTATAAAATTTTAACCTTCTCCGGTACGTAGTTCTGCAAATAAAGAAATCTGATATAAAATCTTTTAGAATATTTAGTTTTCAGGAAAAATAAAATTTTGCTTTTTATCTTTATCTTACAACAAAGATAAGACATAAGAGCATGAGAACTAACCGGTTCCCGCGGAGAGAGGTCCTCCTGGGGTGAGGGCAGGGGAGGGAACAGTAGACCTTTGGTAGACATTCTCCTCCTCCTCTGCAGACGACCAAGTCCTCGACTCAACATCCGGAGATGCTGCTCCCCAGTCACTGACGTCACAGAACTCCGGCGAAGGTCGTTACCGATGGAAATTACGGAGCTCCGACGTCGAACCGGTGAAACACGGCCGGAGCTCCGGATACTGGTTGTACCTGAGTTAATGGATGATTGTTGTTTGGGAATCTTTTGTGATTCCAAAGGTCTAAGTGAGAATTCTTTTAGCAGAAGTTTGTACTGTGACTCTGCTTCTGACCTGGCCAAGGAAGTACCAAGTCTGACGACAAAATCCGGGGTGTCCCGATCATCGCTTTTGCTATCCGAAAGATTCTCACCCGGATCCAGAAGATGTGGTACATCCAGACTCTGAATCGGAGTGGACGTCAGCAGACGATCCTCTTCTATCGAGTTATCCATAATATGAAGAAATTTTTGCTTCTAGCATAAACAGACTAGAACTCCACAGAAAAACAAGCTTTCTGATACATATATTTCTTTGATTTGAGGCGTAATTACGGATAGAAGATAAGGACTTTCTCGTTTTGATAAGTAAACATTGGGGTATTCTGTGGAGAGGTTAGGCATTATACAAACCATGGAACAGATTTATTGGTCATTTATAAGAAAATGGTCGAGTTACTCGGGAGAGTGACGATATTGTTCAATCTTTATCTTTAAGAAATAACAGATTCCCTTCTGAATAGTTCGATTCATCAAATAGAAACGTTTATCAATGAATATCGTGTTTAATCTCTCTTTTTTATCGGACTTAAATTGAATTTGGCAGAGTGGTGGCATAGTAAACGAAAAATGTATTGACACTTTCGTAATCTATCTAACTGTCGCTTTCATTCCGTTTAAAGTTTTCAAAGAGCGTTCTCGATTGTTTTTGGTATGTTTTTTCCTGTCTTATTCCTTTCCTCTTGTTTGACAGGATGGCCACTTCCCGTGAGAAAAATCAATACAAAAGACGTAAAATTCAAACATTACCGCGGTTTGCATACATGTATATATATAGCCATAATTAATGCATAGATACTCTTTGGTCAAAAACGTACCAGAAATACTATCCATCAAAAAAAAGTTTTTGGTTCTTTTTTTAAAGGCCACACAAAACAGATTTTCTGTTTTGACTTAAGTTGCTCGCAGAGATGTTTCAAGCATGACGTTGCGCAAGGAGTTCACTAACTAGTACATGTATGTATATGCGTTACAACAAAATATTATGCAATTATATTGCTGGTTTTTGAAATTTCACACCTGAGAAATACAAAATTCACCGTGCTTGAAGGATGAGGTGAATATTATGCTTCGAGGGTGGCTTAATCATCGTATTGACCGAAAACACCCCAACAATGATTGTTTTATATTATATGATTCAATGATTAAATGACAAAAACTCATGACAATTAAGTTTTTGTATATTTGAAGAGTGTGGAATTTTACATATTTTTGTCTCAGCCTTCCCATGACCTTGACCTCATTATGAATATAACTTTTCCAGATTCTTTTTATCAAACTTCATACATTTTTCCTTTCACTAAAAAAACAGTTTACACACCTTTATGCTACAGTCAAAAACACAGCAAGGCGTCCTTGTTCTTTCAAAGTCGTTGACTTCTAATGCTTCAAACCTTCGATTTTTCATACCAATTTAACACAAATCCGCGTTTTTCAGGCACCGGCACTTGTTTCGGAACTAATTTTTTAACCCATAATATAATAATAAGTACCTGTGTCATGATTATACTATGGGTTTAAAAATTATTTCCGAAACAAGTGCTTGTGTTTCCAAGGGGTCAACGTCTGCGTTTTCCAGTGGGGGTCCAAGGACCCTTTTTACTTGATTTAGTATTTGAATTTAATAACCTTGCAAATTCCAGGGGGGTCCGGACCCCCCCCCCCCCCCCTCTAGATCCGCGCATGCATGACTGTAGTTTTTTTTTAAGAATTAAGAGAACTGATTCACATAATTTGGTGAAATTGTAGTTAATAAAACATTCTCGTCTCGTAGATTTCAAATTAAAATTCAAGGTGCGATTAATTGGACACTGATATTTTTATTTGAAAACGCATTCAAAATGACTCCATCGTCTCAAGCCACGGTCCGGAGTTCGCATATAGCTCACATCGTCTCAAGCCACGGTCTGGAGTCCGCAAATAGCCCTCTCCCAGAATGGGAGAAGAGCGTACATTTTGACCGTGGTTTGCGACGATGAATGATACCATGATTATAAAATCACACTACTATCATTCCAATAACAGCGTATAACTTTGCTTGATCGAGCGTGGAAAAGTTTTACATGTTGATTACCATATATTTACATTTCCAATGTCTTTGTCCGAGATAAAATTACCAATTGTAAATGTAATTGATTTCCTCATGAATGTTTTGGCGCGGTTCCAAAAAAACCACGTGCAGGGCGGGACAACACCTAGAGAGAAGCAGGCTTGGAGCCCGTGGATTGGCGGAATCAAAGCATGTAAATATAAGGAATAACTGTCAGATTTTTCGAATTCATGAAGATGATCAATGGATTGGCTTGTGTGATAATTTTATTCATAAACGCCTTCGGCGTTTATGCAAATTATCACACGAGCCA
>NW_026939521.1:0-9211 GCF_032062105.1 Saccostrea cuccullata | reverse complement strand
TTTTAAAGCATCCAAGTTTTCGATTAAGTTTTTCGAAGTATCCAAGTTTTGATTAAGTTTTTGGAAGTATCCAATTTTCAATAAATTTTTTGGAAGTACCCAAGTTTTCGATTAAGTTTTTCGAAGTATCAAAGTTTTCGTCAAAGTTTTTCAAAGTGTCAAAGTTTTCGCCAAAGTTTTTAAAAAGTGTCAAAGTTTTGCCAAAGTTTTTCAAAGTGTCAAAGTTTTCCCCAAAGTTTTTCAAAGTGTCAAAGTTTTCGTCAAAGTTTTTCAAAGTGTCAAAGTTTTCGCCAAAGTTTTTCAAAGTTAAATTTTCGTCAAAGTTTTTCAAAGTGTCAAAGTTTCCGCCAAAGTTTTTCAAAGTGTCAAATTTTTCGCCAAAGTTTTTCAAAGTGTCAAAGTTTTCGTCAAAGTTTTTCAAAGTGTTAAATTTTTTAAAGTTTTTAAATTCAAATTTTCGTCAAAGTTTTTCAAAGTGTCAAATTTTCGTCAAAGTTTTTCAAAGTGTCAAAGTTATCACTATAGAAAATCAAATTTTCAAAGTGTAAAAATTATCACTATAGTTAACTTTAGTAAACTATAGTTAACTATATATTTTTTGTTAGGGTTGTTTTGGTATTTTAGGTTTTTAGGCCATTAAGTATTGGAAGCCCTGGGGCTTTTCAGAAGATTTTGATAACATGTACGAATAAAAAATGGTCACAGTTTTCCCCACATCAATGCCTCTTATGAATATCATGAAGAAAGAGTAAATTTATATGCCTTATATTTCAAAAACCATTGCATTATTCATTTATATTTAGGATGTTCAAAAATAAAAACAAAGTTTTTTTTTTTTCTATAAGCAATGACCTTTTCCCCCTTCTAAGTAATATGCTTCTTTACGCTAGATGCGAGGTGATGTACATGTTAGATTTTGCAACATGGCATTGAATTATCGTTGTAATCAATTTCATTTTCTTTGTGATCGTATTGTTTTTTTTTTTACTTACTGTTTAGTTAACTTACACAGGCTCTATGATAAGTCTCTGCAGATTAAGATATTAAAAAAGAGAAATTTGAAATATCAACATGACAACCGAGGAAGTGTTTGAGCTATTCTATAATTACTTATTAAAATGGTGTTGTAAGTTTTTTTTATATCGTAATCGTAAAAATGTATACCAAAGAACATATTTAAATCCGAATCTTTTGAAGCTATTAGAATTAACACACGACAGGTTTTACAAAAGTACCACCCCAAAAGATTTTTATCTTTTAAGTCAAAAACGAAGGGTCTCAATAATAGAAGGAGTATTTCGAAATACAATATCTTTTCTAGATTGAGTTTCAATGCGGGTTATTTGAATAACTGTTTTAAGTATCTTTGTGTATGTGATCTTTAAACATTCCTTTGTTTTAAACAGGGCACTTTTAGTTAACGAGTTCAGCTGTAAGTGTGTGAAGCTAGTCTGAAATAATAATTGCCCAACAAACAATAAATAAATTTTCTTAAAGTACAAAACTATAAAAGATTTAGATTAAAAAAAATCTTGAAAATACTGTACGTTTTTTTAAGAATACTTATGAAAAAAAAACGGTAAAAGATGTTTCAAGATACTGACACTAGCTGAAAACGCAATCAATATAATTTCTACTGACTCCTATCCTTCAAATCCTGTCTGCCCCTCTTCTCTCTTTCATAAATATTATTCTCCCCTTCTTCCTTTTCAACCATCCAAATTGTCCATCTTCCATTTCTCATCATCCTATTCTCTCCTCCCTCTTCCACGCTCCTGATCCCTTCCCTCCCTCCACCACCATTTTATTTTATCCGCATCCCTTTTCCACAATCTTATCATCAACACCCCCTCTTCAATCAACCTATTTCCCCTCCTCCCTCTTTCAACATCCTATTCTCTCCTACTCCCTAATCCAACATGTTATTCCGCCTCCTCTCTCTTTCTTAATTCTATCCCCTTCTCCGATTGGACAATGTTTTCCCACTCCTCCCTCCACCACCATCTATTTTCCCCTACTCCCCAACCACCATTTTTTAAATTTCCCCGCCTCCTTCTTCCACAATCCTATTCCTCTCCAATCATCTTATTGCCCCTCCTCCCTCTTTCACAATCCTACCCCCCCTCCTCCCTAAACTACCATCTTATCTTTCCTCCTTCATGTTTCACAATCCTATCCCCTCCTCGACAATCTTATCCCCCTCCTCCCTCAACTTCCATCTTATCATAGCTCCTTCATGTTTCACCATCCTATCCCCTCCTCCCTCTCTCACAATCCTAAATGTATTATCCCCTTCCCCTCTTTCACCATCCTTAGTTTTCTCCCTTTCCCGATCTTCCATTATCTTATACTGCCATCTTCTCTTTTCCACCATCTTATTCTATTCAAAATATCTTCATCATGATCTTTAAGTATGCTTTGTTACAACACGAAATGTAATAACAACGCTCAATGTAATAAACCTGGATTATAATATTTTGCGTTATTACATTTTGCGTCGAGATTAACGCAAAATGTAATAACGCGAAATGTAATAACGCGATTTTTAGATTTATTACATTTTGCGTTGAGATCAATATATATTAAAACAAAATATAATTAATTTTTTGCAAAACGTAATAAAGTCCTTTTTCGTTGTTACATTTTGCGTTATTTTATTTTTGCACTGAAGACAAATTTGCGCAAAATGTAATAAGCAATATATAATAAAACAAAATATAATTAATTTTATTGTAGAATTTTCCATGCGTTTAACAAAAAAGATCATAAAATTGATTCTTTTGTTCCTTTTTGGAATTATATTCAAAATGTATATCATAATGGGAAACACGCTGTTAAAATATTTAGAACTAAAACAATGAGACTGACGTTAGAGCTTTTACAAACATAAATACATCTAAAAGTATCGTTTTTCTGACTCTGATTTTAGTAATATTGAATGCACTGTGCTTTAAAATTATACAGAATTAATTTCACTTTGATTGGCATATTTTTATAGTCTTTTTAAATTTCTAACCAATAACACATATTTAATTACCAAAGATTGACCATAGATTCATTAAAAGCTATTGATATGCATATTTGGCATGTATACATTGGTTAACAAATTAGAAGTGTATGTATGTGTCAAGCGAGAAGGTGCAGGGATAGGGTGGGATGTTTACTTCGTATGTTTATTATTGCATCATTGTGGACATGCAGAAACAATCCATTTTATCATAGGATGGAAAGAGAGTGATATAATTTTGTTTTCGCTTGTCTGCAATGCTGGGGATTTGCCTGGAACAGTATGGCATCATTATTGTCAATAACCCCTTCCCGCTATAAATTTACACCAGCCCGTACAAATGAATATTTTTTTTTAGATTCATTGCATTTGTCTATATAAAAAAAAGCAAAAGCATAATGGTCAATACCCCCCAACAACCCTGCCCACAGATGCGCGTTTCTAATTGCAACAACTATAATTTGAATACATTTATGAAATTGATTGGAAATACATGTAGCTACTAGTAATCAAATCAATATATAATAAAATTTATTAATTGTAAGAAATTGTGTATATCTAATTTTTTATTTTGTTTTATTTTCTTTTCATCAGCCACTACACCATTGAAAATTGTACTCAATCTAGCTAACGAAAAAAATGTGTTATTACATTTTGCGCTCCTGCCTTTGCTTAGTCTCGACGCAAAATGTAACAGCGCAAAATGTAATAATAAAAAAATCGTGTTATTACATCTTGCATTGATCACGATGCAAAATGTAATAATCCTCAAAAGTGTGTTGTTACATTTTGCGTTATTACATTCTGCGTATATTTCATTGCGAAATGTAATAACGCAAAATGTAATAATCCAGGTTTATTACCTTTCGCGTTGTTATTACATTTCGCGTTGTTACTATGCTTTATTCAAATTTGATTCAATAAACTCACTTTTCATGTCGTAAAAAAGTGTAGAAAAAATAACAGTAACAACATTTTTTACCTTTAAGTGCATTTTTGATGAGGCCGCAAAGAGAACTTTGAAGACATTGAAATTTTATATATGTTTATGTACATTACAGTCTGTGCCATATTTTACGAAAGTTCCTGATGGGATTGTTCCAGGGAGATCCATAATCATTAAAGGCGTGGTGACGGCAGATGACAGGTACATGATATTCTATCTTGTGCACATCTTATAACTAAAAATGTTTAAAAGCATTAACTGAGCTAGAATAATTAAGCTCAGGTAAACAAAGGATTTTTTTTGCCATTATCTTGAAAAAAAAATCGAATCATTTACAAAAACCAGGTCACTGAATATTATCTGAGGGTCAAATCTGCAAAATAGTTTAGAAAAAATTAAAAGAAAAAAAAACACAATTACATATAGACAATGATAAATCCATGACATACAAATCTTCTCTGTAGATTTGCGATCAACCTCAAATCTGGGGAGGACTATGGCTTCCATTTGAATGGCTGTGTTGTGATGAACCATTGTCAGGGAGGATGGGGGCAGGAAGAGAGGATTGATGGAAGCATGTTTCAGCCTGGTCAACCTTTTGAAATCTGTATACATGTACAGCCGAATGAATACACGGTACAAGTTAAACATATTGTTAAATCTGTATACATGTACAACCAAATATTTACATTTCCAAAATTTCTAATAGTTAATGTAATTTATTTCTCCTTCAAAGTAAAGATCGTCGTTAGGCACGGTAAAAAATTGCGCGTAGGGCGGGAAAAATATATAGAGAGAAGAGGCTTGGTCTTTTATCTGGCGTGTGGATTGGCGGAATCAATATCATTTGAATATGATGAGGATCAATCGATTGGTTTGCGTGATAATTTTTTGCATAAACACCATTGGCAAATTATCACACAAGCCAATCGTTTGGTCATATTATGAATAGAGAAATAAGACGGCCATTTTCCGTCGTAATTTTTATGCGTTTTAAGATAAACAGACACATACGTGTAAATAAAGTAAAAAAAAGATGTTCTATGAAGTAAAAAAAATTGAAAAGGGGGTTATAAATTTTCCATCCTACATGTATCCACAAGTACCAGTGAAAATATTCTTTAGTTTACAGACAGATGATACAAATTTTTGTCAAAAACCTTAAAAATGACATATAAAGAATTGCATGAGTAGTAATATGAACAACTTTAACCGCATAGATGTTCATTTTTCATTCGAATTTTTATAATGTGGGGATTTAAAGGGGTGAAAAGTTATATTTATGATTAAGGATGATTGGAGAAAGAATAAAGTTTGAACATCAAAGTCTAAAATTTCGTAAAACTTCAGAAATTGTTGATTTATTTGCAACCAAAATATGTCCATAAATATTTACCACCCAGGCATCCATTTTGTATTTATCTTCCTTAATCCCTTGTTTTAATCTCTATAATTAAGTTAATCGAACACTCCCACTCTGAATTTAAACACACAGATTGTTTTACCAGGAGAAGAATCTGGAAACATTTGTAACACATACTGTAAAATCACATGCTTTTGTGGGATCAAATTATCGTGGTGTGAGGAAAAAACTTTTGGTTCGTGAGGATTTGATTTTGTTGATCAAAGATTAATAAGTACTTATGTAACATTTTACATTTTGTGGTGAACATGAATTCGTGTGTATCCTCATACCTCAAAAGCAAACAAATTAACCTCCACGACAATTTGTGATTTCACAGCTATTATATATCTTTACACCATAATATGTCCATAAATATATGCCATCCAGACACAACTACCCTAAACTCTAGTATCAATCTCTATAAATGAGTTAGCTGAACACTCCCACTGTAAATTAAAACACGCAGATTGTTTATGAGATGAATGTGGAACATAAATAAAAAATATTGTCTTTTTTCAGATTTTCATCAAACAGAATCCGGATCCTCACTTCTTCAACATCAGGTTGTTCCCTCTTGAAACTTACGATGAGTTACACATTGACGGGTCCGTAGAGATTAATGAGATAACTTATGTTTAAGGCCGTCTTAACATTAAGGATTCCGACGACTTTAATTTTTTCTTTGACATTTTATAATTATAGTATTATTCACTTTCTGAATATATTCCTGTGTGATTTGTTTCACGTGTGTGATGTTTTTAACGTTGTATATCATAGGAATTAAAATTAAAAAAAAAAATGCAGTGTCACTTTTTTTATGCGACTCGTACTGACACTTCAATGATGAATGGAGAGCAATAGCTTAATAGTTATTCGCCTCTATTCAACTGTTACACTGCCATTAATTAAAAATTTTCCTTTAAAACAGATATAAAAATTGGTTATTCAAACGAAACATAAGTTGATAAAAGTATTTATCAATTAATCAGAATTGCTAACTTCACTACAATATATACAGTCAAACTTGTTTTAAGAGGCCACCTTTGGGAAGTCTGGAAACTCCCACTTAAATTTAGACACCTCTTATTCCAGTTTGCCCTCAAAAAGACATCCGGGCAATGAATAACCAACATTAAGCACTATAGTTAAATTAATCAAATAATAAAACAGGTCAATTTAACAAAGGCTTTTTTATGTATATATAATAATTCAAGCTCAATAAAATTTTTTTTTAAAGAATTAGAATTTTTTAAAAAAGTTTTTGTGATGTTTCTGTTCCTATATATTAGTTAAATTAGAAATATATACAGTGCATGGTTATTATCCTTTTTTATAAAGAAAAAGAATTACACAAAAATACATTTTAGTGGTAAATAAAATAAATCATAGAAATTTAAATAAGAATATGTCAATAAAAATTCCATTTGCATAATTATGTTCAAAAATGGTCAGCAGTGTAACCCACCCCCACCCCCCAAATAATTCATCGGCAATTAACTTACTTGCTGAATTCATTCATTCATGGTAAATTTTATTGTTTATAAAGCTGACAGAATTTCTATGTAACATACAAAAACACACAAATAAAATTAACCAGTTGACCAGAGAGATGTATTGACGCAGTTGAAAATCATTCCACAACACAGGTGTCAAAGGCAGTGGAGCGTGACTAATCCCTTTCGATCGTCTGTTGATAGTGAAATTCACGAGATAATCATGCCACATGAAGCACTTTGTTTTCACAAGAGTAGCAATTAGGGTTTCTACATGGAATCAAAATCTAAAAGGTGTGAATTTCTTTATGTAGAGGAAAGTATCAATTGTATTTAAATTCTGCTCATTTTTTCAATCGGCGATCTTGAAAAATAATAACAAATCCATCTAACAGTTTTTTTTTCATAAACACAAACAGAGTTCAGTGTATCCAATAGTAATTTGTTTAATTGCATTAATAGCTGGGTTAAATTGGCTATCGGGATATAATTACCCAAGCGAATGAGTTTAAAAGACGTAATAGAATCACAGCAAGTGACGAAATGGCCGCCTATTACAGTGTCCATAAGGCTGTTGGGGGAGGATTTGAGTGGCCGCTGGCCGCGTTACACAGGTGGCCGTTTATTCCAGTTAGAATATATAGGGAAAATCGTCGGGGGGAACTCAATTAATCACCGCAATTGGCCGTTGATTTCGGGTGGCCGCTAAGACAAGTTTGATATATGGAAAATGAAAATCTAGTTATCACAAGTGTCCGTCAATACTGCTCTCTCGTACTTCTATATTTTTTTCACTAACTGTTAAATTAAATGGTAAAATCATTATAGAGATAACTTGCAAAACAGCAACTATAACTGTCTAAAATAAACTAGACTAAGTAATCCGCAAAGAATAAGTTCAGTAAAAGTATTTTATTTGGCAAGCCCTTTTACTATTTATTCCTAAAAAACGTTCTCTTTATAAGAGAGATATCTCTTTAGCATACAGAGATATATCTTTAACTTTAAAAAAATCTATATTTGATTAAGATACATATTTATAATCTAGTGAGATATCTTTTACAACAAAGATATATTTTTTTATTAAGAGAGATATCTCTTATACTTAGAGAGATAGCTTTTTAAGGAAGAGAGATACCTCTTTCAGTGAGAGAGAAATCTCAATATATAGAGCAGTATATCTTAAAACAAGTTTATAGAAACATCTTTCATTGTCATATTAGAGAGATAACCGTTAAGATTTTCAAAAATGAGATGTCTTTATAAACTACAGAGACATTTTTTTCCCCAGAGATAATTAAAATAAATAAAATAACTCTCCCCCTCTCACAAGACAAGCAAGTTAGGAAGTAATCTCTAGATTAATTTCCTTGTTATCTGGTTATGAGAAAAAAAGAATGAACATGTCATTACCAGAATAATGTAGTATTCACTATGTCTGCAAAAAAAGCTACAAATCGCTTGTTGAAATAATAAATAAAAATAGCAACTTTGTTGATAAACATGATTAAAGGTGACAGGTTTTAAGGTAAAGTTATACACGCCATATTAACGCCGAATTTTGTGGAAAACAAAATGATTAAATAATTAGATCGAGAGACATGAAATGTTATAAAATATAATTAAATTTCGAAATTTTTACCAAAGAAATCATTGTAATAATAAAACAACTTTCTTCTGCAAATAACAATTCGTTTTTTCATTAATTTTGATGAAGAAAGTGCATAAAAGTAGTATAAAGGGTCTGGCTGGGGGGTTCAACTGAGTGCACTTTTGGGGCTGTGGGGGATAGGGGGTTCAACTGAGTGCAGCCCCTGTGGGGGATAGGGGGTTCAACCTAGTGCAGCCCCTGAGTGCACTTTTGGGGCTGTGGGGGATAGGGGGTTCAACTGAGTGCAGCCCCTGTGGGGGATAGGGGGTTCAACCTAGTGCAGCCCCTGTGGGGGATAGGTGGGCCAAAGGAGTGCAGCCCCTGGAGGGGATAGGTGGGTCAATAGAGTGCAGCCCCTGGGGGGATAGGTGGGTCAATTCAGTACATATAGCCCCCTAAATATAGGGTGTGTTTACACTATGTTTACATGATACACTACGCTGCTACTACGATTCACAACGCTGCTACTACGATTTTGGCAAGTATTCAAGAATGTGATTATGACATCACGCATTCATTCACAGTCTAGACGGTCTAGCCAGCCAGCCGGTTCAAACTGGATTTCCTTGAGGGGGGCGGGGCCTGTGTACGTTTTACCTACGTTTTTTTATGCTGACTTCACAGGTAAAATACTTGGCACCGATTCAAGATTATGACGTGTGCAAAAACATACGTTTTATCTACGTTTTGCTGACTACACAGGTAATTC
>NW_026939520.1:0-9195 GCF_032062105.1 Saccostrea cuccullata | reverse complement strand
ATTCAAAAATTTCTTTACATTTGAATTCTAGACTTTCTATCTTCCTTTGTATGTCTGTCACAATTCCATCGTAAATTGGTAAAATTGTTGCCATATTTTCAATGTCTTGTTGTATTTCTTTTCTTCTGGATGAATATATTTGACGGAGCTGATTTATTTTATGACTTGAATGTTTTGCAGATGCAACACAAGCACAACATATTGGAATGTGACAATGGTTACAGTACATTTCACAGCGTTCATGAGTGTGCATTGTGCATTCAGGGTAGAGAGGATTACTTTTCCTAGACTGACAATTGACGACGTGGTGAATTTTGGAATTATCAGACACCATGTGTTCTCCAACACAAGTCTTACAAAGGTTGACAAGACATGTATCACAGTGCATCTGTACTACAGCGGTCTTACAAACGTCACAACGCATAGCATCCTGTGCACGAGATCTGCTTTCCATTTTCTTTAACTAATATAAGTGGTCTGCAAGCAAAATTAGAAGAACATTCATTTAAGGTAAGATTCTTCTCATATTTCTTGCATTTAAAAATTGATTAAATTTTCACAGAATCAAAAAGTCGTAAATTCAGTATATGGAGTAATAATTAGTGTGAGAAACGTCTGTCGGCATTTGACATAATGATAAATTGTATTTGCCGACATCGTCATTGTACCGACCATTGAAGTAACGAAATGATAATTTTAAACAAAACTGCTGATATTCTTTTTTCATAAAGTTTTTTTTTTTTGTTAATTTACCTTATTATGTCTTTCCACCTTTCTGTGGAAAGACCTATTGAAATGCTTATGTTTTTTTATTCTTTTTCTGCCGGACTTTTAAAACCGCAAGACTTATCCGAAAACGTTATAATTCATGATATTGGATATTTAAAGTTATTCCGAAAAACGACCCAAGAAGTTTGAACTTTGACCCCTTTCAAAGATATCGCCCTTTACGCAAGAAATGCTTGTTATCGCTACTCCTCCGAAACCGTAAACCGTATAGATATGAAACCTTCAACAATGTCCTTGACTACTTGAGAGGATCTTTCAATCTATTCATTGCGAAAGTATCCATAGACCCCTTATATGAGTTATTGCCTCTAAACATTTTGAATTTTACAAATAATTAAAAATTTTAAAAACAAGAAGTCTTAAAGACATGGGACCAACTGCATATGACTCATTGACCTTTGACCTTAAAATTTATGTAAAGGTCAAAGGTCAAGGTCATTCCAAAAATGAGAAATTAAGCTATTTTAATCTCTTTCAACTTATATTTTCTGTCTGTGCATCATTAAAGTGCACTCTTCAAACTATTTTAAAGATTTCATTCTTGTCCCCTAAGATTAACCCTTTTAAAAGTTATATCCCCTTTTGTGAAAAACCTTGTTATCGCTACTCCTCCGAAACTGTAGACCGTAGAGACATCAAACCTTCACTAATGTCTTAAGGGACTTAAAGCCTAAGTTCACTGTATATGTGCAAAAGGATCTAATGACCCTTATGTGAGTTATTGCCCTTTAACTTCTTTGTACTTACTATTAGACCTTATAACTTGAAAACTATAAGTCTTAGAAGCATTGGGTTAATTGCATTATGACCTTTGACATATGACCTTGAATATTTTGCAAGGTCAAAGGTCAAGGTCATTTCATTTTTTTTTTATTTTCATTTTTTTATGCTTCTGGACAATTCTGGTTTCTTTTTCATGGAAATTTATTTTAAGAAGTCAAATATAAAAATTTGAAACTCAAAGAAGGTGGAAAGACCTCTTATTGTTCTGTGAACAATAAGTCTCCTAGTTTTAAATATTGTTCACACGTAGAGAATGCTATTGCGTATCGAATCAACTGAGATACTAGTATATAAACTCCGTAAGCAGGTGAAGAAGGTTTAATGCCTCATAAGTAAAGGAAGTTGACGATTGAAAAGTTAAAGCTATCATGTTTTGTCATCGAGCTGTCTTGTTAGATTACCTTTAACGTCTTCTTCAAGTAAAATATAAATGAAAACATGCATGAAACAGATGTATCAGACTCTGTTTTTCTATTGACAAGATTATCCCCTATCCTTGACCTTGGAGTTTGACCCACATTCAAAAAACTCTGGTCATAACTTTTAATGGTTAGTGCTTGTGGATTTTTTTTAGACCAGGTCGTCCAACAATCTGCCAGAATTCATAATGTTACCCAACTCCCCTGTTATCAGCAAACCTATATTTGTGTTTATATGAAGAAGAATTTATTGAAAATCTTATACCTGGGTATAAGAGATGAAAAATAGACTTATGATCTGAACTGAAACACTTGGATATTAGTATATCTGCCACGTATTATTCATTAACAATAGTTATTTTCATTCATGTGTCGACGCTATATAGTCCAGTGACCTTTAAATGAAAGATACCACAGGGTCTAACTCATCTGTTTCATGTTTTGCATATTTTACTAAGGAAAAAATGGTAACCTAACTTCTAATTTTAATGATAAAAGTGTTGAAAAATTTTCAATCGTCAACTTCCCTTACTTATGCAACAATATACTCTTATCACATGCATACATCTCTCAGTTGGTTCATTACTTAATAGCATGCTCTGTGTACTATCTTATAAAACGAGGTACGTTTTTTTTATTAAACAAGTTGATGAAACAAGAATATCAACGTTCTCGTTAAAATAATTATTTCCAAAGCTCTATTGTCGATACAATGACCCTGACAGAACAATCTTTCATGAAATCGAAATCAATGCTGAATAATATTTTTTTTTGCATTATATGATTTACGGATTTTCCGTTATTTCTCGGTCAAGGAGCACTTATGGGATTACCCTTCGACGGGGATGCACACTCCTTCATGACACTTGATTCCATCTCTGATGTTTTAGAGGTATGTTTGTGCTCTGGTCCAGATTTGTATTGTTTGAAAGGACTTTTGAGATTGGAAAATTTTTATTATCTCAAAAGTCTTCTCATCAAATAAAATTTATCATTGAGTCAAATGCTGACTGATGTTTTTCATACTTATTGTTACTCCATTATTTATTCACAGAATTGATGACGGATTTTCCTGTTTTTTCCCGATCAAGACAAGGAACACACAACGAAAAGGGGCATAAACAATTCAACAACGTCCACATTTTTATGGTATCTAGATTCAAGCCCTACATATATAGGCTATTCGTAATGTCAAAGAAGTAAAATTTGCTGTTTTTCATTTCATGTCAATGTGAAAAAAGCGTCCAATTAACATTTGGGGAGAGTGTCGAGGGCTCAAGTCCTTAAAACGTTTAAGAAAAATCTGTCATAATTGAAATAGCTACCATATTTGCCGTTTTGAAACATATTATGACCAAAAAAACATTTACATCAGCTGAGGTCTACTCACCTGTTTACCTCTATCTGCTGCACACCGTACCAGCCTGTTTCTGGTCAGGTGATGTTTTATCAACCGACAACTGATATTGACACTACCTGATTTATACCCTGATCATGAGGGGTGGATCCAATTAACATTCATCTTTTTGTATTAACGATATAATTTACGCTAGGAGTATAACAAAAATGACAAATTTGTTAAGCGGAAGAATCGTACAAAAGTATTTTTTAAATGGTCAACCATATCAACAAGAGGAAAAACTAACCTTGTGAGAACTACTCAGCTACACACATCATCATGATCAATGACAAACATATATGTACAAATAATGCATACATAGTGAAAATTTGCAAAAGATGACATGTTAAATCTATGAGCGGCCGATGGCCGATGGCCGTATGTGTTTGGCCGATGGCCTTGTATGGTTGGCAGATGGCCTTGTATGGGCGGCCGATGGCCTTGTATGGACGGCTGATGGCCTTGTGTGTCTGCATGGCCGATGGCCTTGTAGAAGTAAACATGTACTATGTATGCTGAAAAATGCAATTTCTTTGGGGTCGAATAACACATGATATATAAAATAATCAGGTGTGAAATGTTTCAGTTGTGAAATGTACATTTACATAAACACACAATATCAACAAGAGTTAGTTATCTACGATCAAATGGAAGGAGGAAGTTTGCAAGAACCGTGCAAAAGAGACAAAGCCAAACTTGAGGAGTAATTCGATTGGCTGCTACGATCACGTGACCGTGGTACACTAAGTGCTTGAAAATTTGATATCTAATATATATAAACTATATCTAATTACATAAAAATTATTTTATATAAAACAAAAATCTGATTCAATTTAACTTCTTTATTTGCCTTTTGAGAACTACTCAGCTACACACATCATCAATGACAATCATATATGTACAAATAATGCATACATAGTGAAAATTTGCAAAAGATGACATGTTAAATCTATGAGTGGTCGATGGTCTCATGTGGTAGGCCGATGGCCGTATGTGGTTGGCCGATGGCCTTGAATGGTTGGCCGATGGCCTTGTATGGGCGGCCGATCGCCTTGTGTGTCTGCATGGCCGATGGCCTTGTAGAAGTAAACATGTACTATGTATGCTGAAAAATGCAATTACTTTGGGGTCGAATAACACATGCATTTGACAACTTCGTGACTGAATCCTTTATGCCACGAATTGCATCACTCAATTCGTTAGAATACAACATCCGCCCAGCCTCGTTTTCGTTTGCTGGTGATGAGAATGCCGGAAGTGTCTTTTCTACCACTTCTCCTGCGCCATCTTGAATCTGTACAACTTCCACATTGTCTGTTTCGCTATTTGTAGCCGACTTTTCCTTACATAAAACATTGTCCCGGTAAATTTGTACTAATTGGGACTTTTTCAGGAATACTGGCAGCACGATTCCTTTCGATTTCAACTTTTGTAGAATTTCAGCGGACGTCCAGTTTTCGGATTCATTAGTGTCCATCGAGTGACTTCTCTCTGTAGGTCCTGTGGATGTTTCGGATCGTTTTCGTGTCCTTCCAGGCATCTTTCAGTAAGAAATCTTAAACAATCAATATAATCACTTCTCAGAGTTAACGCATTTATGTCACAATATAGGAAATTAATAGTCCGTGTCCATATAAACAGATACACGTGGAACTGCACGTGGTATGAACGAAATAACAATCCACACCAGGGAATAATTATCATCACTGTCAGCGTTTAAAGTAAGATATAATGAAGAAAATCCATAAGATTTACTTGAGAATTTGCAGGAACCGTGCAAGAGAGACAAAGCCAAACTTGAGGAGTAATTTGATTGGCTGTTACGATCACGTGACCGCGGTACACTAAGTGCTTGAAAATTTGATATCTAATATATATAAACTATATTTAATTGCATTAAAATTATTATATCTTTGTTCTTAATTTCTTAAAAGGACTAAGGTTTAAAATGTAATGAAATGAATGTAACTTCCACTCTTCTTGAAATGCACATATTCCTCCTCATTTCTAATGATTTCTTTTCTTGAAATACTGTTTAAATTAAAAAGCGGGCTTCATGGCGCAAACAATAATGCGCTAATTTATGAATTTGTTTACAGGTAGGCCTACAATACGCTGAACGGATATGTGAGCGCTCATTTATGATTGCGCCAACAATTCCATACCCAGTGATTGCGCTAAATTTTGAATACGTCAAAATATGTACACCTACAGTATACTTACATTTAAAATTAAAAAAAAAAAGATAAATGAAAATGAATTCCTTGATGTGCCTTATAAACAACTTTAAACCGAAATTAGCCTTTTTCGAAGAATGGTCATTTGATGAAGAGCTAAGTATAAAGTCAAAGAGAACTGAATAGGAGATGTTATTTTATATCATACCTGCTTAGTGTTATGGATTGTTTAGTCATCAATACGAGGGTCATTCAAAAAGTCCGAAGAATTTTGTCATAACTTTTTTCTTTAACGTCATATTAAAACCAAACTTAGTACACATATTTTAACACCAGATTGAGTAAAAAGATTGGAATGAATCTTGATTTTTATCACAATTATAAAAAATTAAAGACAGCAAAAATGGGGCAACGGAGCAAGGTGAAAATTGATTTATTTGCTAATTATACACTTCTAATGTTTATTAGCCATCAATCTTATACATGGCGCTTAAAGGAAATAAAACTTAGATGCTAAAAAATAGTATTGTTTTATTACTTCAGAAGCTGAAATGTAATGCAATACTTTGCTTAGTTTAAAAGATATCAATTTCTAAAGACAGATAGATTTGATTAAAACAACAAGGAAACATGACGTCGAAGAACGTCACGGAGCAGCAAGAAGCAATAAAAATCGTTTTGCATTTGTGAAACCTTTAAAATAAACTCTGAAATTGCTGAAGGAACCAGGAAACATATATACATGTAAAATGAACCGTGCATTTGTTTTTAATGGAAAAAACATTCGTCGAGTAGTAGAGACTTTGAATCAGGCTCTAGCATTTTGTAAAAATTATTTGATGGTGAGGAATATTGTCTACGTATTTTTTGAATGACGATCGTATATCTACAATTTCCAACATAATTTCCTCAAATAAGATTCATAAGGTATAGTGTATTCAACATTTCCAATGATGTCTCAAAAAGTTTTGAAAATATATGAAATGCAAATATTAACAACAGACTGAAACAACATACCTTGCAAGCTGAACTTTGTTTCTGTTTTCCTAACTATGAGCACACGGTGGAAGTTATACAGGTCAGCGAGGGGTGTACAATCCTCAATGGCACCTGATCTTACATCTGATGTTCTAGAGGTACTTGTTTCTTCTCTTCATGCTTGATCTTGAATACTGTTCGATATCTACATAAATTATGTTTCATTCTTCACATTTCCTTTTGAACTGAAAAATGTGTGTTATCTCATTGTTTCATGGTTGTTTCATCTCTTTCTTATTTTTCTTGTTAGATTGAATACTGTTCGTTGTCTCAAAATATTTCTTCGGTATTTCTTTTTATACTGAATTCGAATACGGAAGCCCCCGTCTTTCTAATAAAAATATAATGAACCTACGTCGGGTGTTACCGGTTAACAGAGGATGCTTACTCCTCCACGTCCCCTGATCCCATTTCTGGAATATCCAATACTCCTTGCTTGAGTCCTCTTCATAATTTGAATTCTTTCTAAGATTTATAAAGATCGACCACCGTTTATTATAATCACCTTTCTCATTGGGGAAAATTTAATAGGCCATAGACCAAGACTTTATATATGGTAGAGGCAGATTAATTTATATTTCTATTATATCTTACGATTTTTTCAGGGATTGTAAAATGCACTGCTATACTACATTTATGTGCAATTATGGTTAGGAGGTTCTATATAAATCAAATACTAATGACCTTGATAAATACAACTGATTGGGACTATGTAGATTCAGTATACCTCTGTGAATTTGTTTTATATAAAATTATGGCGAATAAACATGCTATCATTTCCAAACAGCCCCTGCTGTGAAATAGTTTTTTTGCTATCTGCCCTTGGTAAAATAATCATCAAACTATTCAATGGCAGCATTATGTTACCCTCGCTTTTCATCTTGGAAAACTTCTGATTTTATACGGATCGTGACGTATATATCAAAAAAGGTGAAGTCAGCATCGGTATAATAAAACACCTATTTACTGACTATTCGGACAATAGCAAGTTTATCGGCTGCTCCTCGGGAAATAGTTTGCTGTCTTGGGGGACAATAAACTTGCTATTGTCCTCATAGCCAGTAAATAGGTGTACATGTATAATATTATCAATATTCAGTGGAAAAGTGAATACAACAGATTATGAACAGCTCATACATAAGGGACACTTAAAGGCAGGTATCTTAAGCACCACCTTCGAAAATACGTGGTCTGGGTAACTCTGTCAATCAAGAGCATGAAGGTCCATCACTGGATGCTGGATTGACCTCTACTTACTAGTCCCTGTGGTATACTCTGTAGATCTTGTTTGGTGCTCATGGAGACCTTCAAATTAACTTTTGATCCTTTGATGTTTACTAAACATTATATAGAGAAACCGTATTGCTATTAAACTTTTAGTTAATTGATAATATATGAATTAAATGTACATTTATTTTATATATAATCAATTAGCTAAAATAAAAGGTATATTTGTAGTATTTGAAAAGAGTATAATATAATACATTGTATCCATTTAAAAAAAAACTTTGGTACATAAAACTTTTCTTCAAATGAAATTTCAATTAATAATTATAATATACTAAACCTAAAGTAAATGTTATTGATTAGATTTAGAGCAGCATAAAATATTTATAAATAAATATGTTTCTAATCATGGTAGGGATGTTTTCTTAAGTAAATCAATATAGATTATTCAGTAAAAAATTACTTACAACTTTTTAATTTAAAATTGTCTCAAAATCCCTAATACAGGTAAAGTTTGACACCTGGTTATCTCACTGTGTATTAAATCACTTCCTTGTGTAGAGATAAGTGGACAGATAACCACTGCTAGCCCTCAAGGCAGTCACACTAAGCCCCCGGAATCGGTGGTCCATACACGATTGTAGGCGAACTAGAATGTAAGTTGTCGTAATTAGACATGGTGTATATATTGAATATAAAGGAAAAATGATTTTCAGCTGCTTTAAAATCATACCAAAAATTAATTAAATTTCAAAAGATGTAACTTGTTTGTTGAAATATATCGTACTTCAAATTATTCTCATAAATACACATATTATATAATTCGAGTACTTTCTGACAAATTGAAATTAATCGAACTTTGAGTTCCAGATATGCTAAGGAAGTATCATTCCAGAAAAGGATTGGAATCACATTTCATTTTTGTAGAGCATCATACGTGCATCTCAGCTTTGTGGAGTTCTACGAAACAAACAAAAACATGGTGTTCCAAGCCTTCCTCTGTATATTTGTAACATTGTCTCAACCCTGGATCGTACGTTCTTCTGGGGAATTCTCGACAAACGAAACATTTAGATAGATTCCACGTGGATGGGAAGGATTACCGCTATTCTGTCCAAATTGGTGTCAAGACATGTGGCCCACCGGAACTACAACAGACCAATGTTGTGCTTGTCACGCTAAAAGTATTCTGGATTACAGTCACAATTTTTCCCTCTTTAAATGTTTCAAAAAAGGGATATTTGCAAGGGAATAAATCTCCTGGAAATATGATTCTAGAATATTCGTACAAATATCTTCATTGTTTTCCGAGTAACATACAAAAAAACTTATCACAAAATCGTTTTTTTTAAGTACTGAACTT
>NW_026939519.1:7500-9056 GCF_032062105.1 Saccostrea cuccullata | reverse complement strand
ACGCTGTCGATCGAGGTCACTAGTGTACCAGCCACCTGTCGTAAACAATGCAAGTGTCTGTGATCGTGTTACCGTTTGAAATCCATTGTGTACAAAGACCTATCAATTTATAGAAAATCATGTTTTTAATTTATCGAATCAATAAAAATACTTCACCGATCTTTCATTTAATCTAATTCGAAACACTGGTGCATAAATCATTTTGAATTGTGATCGCTTTTTTTTGGCCTGTTCACGCAAAAATTATTTCTCTATTCCGTGTTAATGTATTTTATTTAAATTGTGTAATTGAAAAGGGGCTTCGGCAAATAACTATAATTAGTGATGGAAGTCTTGTGATACGTAATGTACTATTATGTACGTTTTATTTTTACCATCACTCTTTTGTTTCTCCATTATTTTTTTTTTATAATAATCAACATTGAACGTTAAAAGAATACTTTAAAATATACTGTTATTCACGTATTTGTAATAAACAGTTTACATCCAGCTTTGTCGCTTTGTGTCTAAAATTTTGTAGTGCAGTCCTCATTTACAAGCACGTGTCCGCAGATAGCAGCGGGTATCTCGATTTGAATATCAGTTGTGTACTCCGATAGTTACAAATGGAAAATTGGGTTTGAAATCATCATGATCATGTCGACTCCTTTCATATCATTCAATTTCACTCTATTCCAGCTTGTTTTAATCAATCGTAATCGCTTGTGCATTTATTAAGGTCTTCCGCTCAGGCAGAAGACCTTCTACTGATTCTGATGGTTAAGATTATTCCTATTATTCTTTTTTTTTCCTAGACGCCAACTTTGAGACCTCGTAACTCGCTCATTTCTGAACGGAGTTCGCTCAAATTTTCAGAGTTTTTAAACGTTACAAAATTCAATTAGAATGTTTTCAAAAATTTCGAAAATTCTCTTCCGATTTCAAGTTCTTTCCCTTTAAATGAAAATTTGGTGCTGTTCGTTTCCAGACAAAGGCTCAGAAACGACAAAAGCTGGAGCAGAAATTCTACTGAATTCAAATACTAGAAGAATTGAAGTTGTGCACATCGCTTTTTAGCTCACCTGAGCTTTTCTGATCACATTTTGTCCGTCGTCCGTCCGTCCGTCTGTCCGTCCTTAAACTTTTCACATTTTCGACTTCTTCTCAAGAACCACTGGGCCAATTTTAACCAAACTTGGTACAAAGCATCCTTGGGTGAAGGGGAGTTTAAATTATTAAAATAAAGGCCCAAGTCCCCTCCAAAGGGGAGATAATCAAGAAAAGACAAAAATAGGGTGGGGTCTTGAAAAAATCTTCTCAAGAACCAGTGGGCCAGAAAAGCTGAAACTTATATGAACATCTGTGTAGTGTAGAATCTAAATTGTTCAAATCATGGCCCCCGGGGGTTGGGCGGGGCCACAATAGGGAATCCAAGTTTTACATTGAAATATATAGGAAAAAACTTTAAAAATCTTCTTCTCAAGAACCAGTGGGCCAGAAAAGCTGAAACTTTTTTAAAAGCAACCTTGGGTAGTGTAGATATTAAATTGTTAAAATCATGGCCCCCGGGGGTTGGG
>NW_026939519.1:0-2500 GCF_032062105.1 Saccostrea cuccullata | reverse complement strand
CCACACCTGCTGTGACACGGGGCCTCGGTTTATACGGTCTCATCCGAAGGACCGATAAATACTGAGTGACAAATTCCTTTTTACTATTTAAACTCAAATTGATAGGTAAATAATTTAAGCATATGTCAAAAATAAGCATTAAAAATAATTCTTTTCATAAAATTAAATTCTGTTTAAACAATATAAAGCACTTGCAGCGCAAAGACAGACTTTAAAAAATAATCAGATGTGGAATCAGGCGAATTTAATCCTTTTATGACCCCACCTACCCTGTAACGAGACACTTGTGTATACGTTCTCATCGAAATGACCGGTCTCCGCGTCTTGAACCTCCAACGTACATGCATATGTTTTGCATGTACTTGAATAATATGTATTAATAAGTCTTTAAGGAAATCTCATGTAGGAAACCTGATTTATATTCTAATATTTTCTAATTTTTTTTATTATTATTATTCGTATTTCTCAGTTTATCATGTTCGAATTACATGTCTTTATTTTTTTAGTGAACATTAAACCTTATTCGTCAGCCAGTCTGTCCATCTGTCACGAGAACTTTAAACTTGATAATAACTATTGAATGAGTCAATATAAGACTTTGATATTTCACTTGTGCATTATTTATGACATCTGATTTTCAAATATACTGTGATTTTTTACCCTGTGACCTTGACTTTGGAGCTTGACCTACTTAAAAAAATAACATTACTTTAAATTGACCATAACTTTTGAAAGCTTCCATTTTATAAAAATGTATTAACTGTGACAATACCTCTCAAAACTCACTGATTTTTTACCCTTTGACCTTGAAGTTTGACCTGCTTTTCAAAAACATTAACAATACTCATACCTTTTGAATGAGAAGAGACAGGGCTTTTATTTTATCCCTGTGTATTACCTAAGACAACTCTTTTCTAAATACACTTACTTCTGACAACTTGACCTTGAGGCTTGATCATAACTTTTTAATGAGAAGAGATAAGGCTTTCATATTACACAAACATCACATGTATGTAACCTGTGATAAAATCATTTCAAATACTAGTATATCATGAACTTTGACATTGAAGTTTATCCGGCTTTTCCAAAATTCAAACATTGCTTAAAATTGACCATAACTTTTTACACATGTATATTAGCTGTGGCAAGGCCTATCTAAACAAAAGGTATGGCTTAAATCATACAGAGTGTGTTATGGCCTTGAATCAAGGTCATTTATGATAAGATATTTTGGCTGGATGCATTGTTTGAAAAAACATGTGTGAATTTGTCAATACGGTAGCACACAAATGGGATATGCTCATCACCAGCGTGTGTCATGGTGTGAACCAAGGTCATTCTGACAAGGTCAAGGTCGCAAACATTCCTTTACTATTCTTTTTTAATAGTAAAACATAATAAGATGATATCTACCCTTAAAAGATTGCTTTAAAATTAGAACGTGACATGACCTTGACTCAAGGTCATTTCTCTCTGTCCGCAGCTCCGACGGAAGACCTAAAAAAAAAAATATTTATTTAATCTAAGAAGAGGTTGAAGGATTGTAGATTGCATATTTATATTACGTATGTGTTGGTGTTGAATTTCTCAAATTCAAACTGTCTTGAAGAAGAGTCTACCTGTCGCCGTAATTTTTTACAAATCAATTTTCTATAAATAGATCAAAGAAGCTTTTTTTTCAAAGATATCATCTGGAAATAGTTAAAAATTATATGAAAAAACAAATAAATGAAATAATAATCTATGTTAAAATTTAAAAAAATCAATTTCACACCACTGCAGTCTCCCCGAGAGCGAGAACAATAGGGACAGTAATTATCAGTAAATGTCAGCACTTGTCTAAGTTTTTCAGCAGGGACAGTAAACGGGTCAGTAATTGTTAAGTTTTTCAGCACCGACTAAGATTGTCAGCACTTTTCTAAGTTTATCAGTACCGGCAGTAAAAAGGTCAGTAATTGTCTAAGTTTTACAGTAATGACAGCACATTGTCAGTAATTTTCTAAGTTTGTCAGTAAAAAATAGGAATGTCAGTACGTTTTTGACTTAGTAGTGTTTGTTTGTTTTGTTTTTTTTGTTTGTTTGTTTTTATTGGGAGGGGGTGTAAAATCACATGGAAAATACTGGCAATTGGTTCTACAATAAATCAATACCCAAACAACAAGATTGAATAGTTTATTATCATTCATTTGATTTACCCTTTATGAATATGAAATGTAAATGTAGATTTTGAAAAATGTATATTTGGAAGTCCTTCGAAAAAAGATTGTTAGGTATACTAAACTAAGGTTAAGTATAGTAATTTTTGTTGGGATAATTTGCTAATCTGACGACAAAAATATAGCCACTTTTCCATTAACGTATTTTGCCCCTAAAAAATTTTAACTACACTGTAGTCCTATTTGTAATGTAAACCAACGAGTACGCGTACAACGGATAGATTCAGTTGCATTTTTAAAAAGCCTATGATTTGTAATATCCATAATTACAGGTCCGGGCCTAA
>NW_026939518.1:0-9062 GCF_032062105.1 Saccostrea cuccullata | reverse complement strand
AATCTGGTACTTTGTGATCTTTTAACAGATATGATTTCAATATATAATGATAATATCTTGACAAGCAATAGCTCGGACTAAAGTGGAATCAGAAAGTCTGTCTGCATGACCATCTACCTATGTCTTTATACTGTACATGAGCAGGGGTTTTTAAGAGAACTTTGTTCAATACTTATGTTCAGTACAGTGCAAAATAATGACCATGAATAACTCAGTATTTTCAACATTTATCATCTAAATAAGGTGTAGACAATAAAAGAATTCTAAATAAATATTTTAGAAATATTGCATTATTTACCAGCCTTTTGAAAGATGATATTTACATGTAGTTGTACAAGAAAAAACTTCATGAATGATAATTGTTTGTAGGTATACCTCTGTTGCTGGCCTTGTTTGCTGCAGAACCTATCAACTCCAGGGGTTTGTGTGATGCCTCCATGACAGATACTCTGCTGTACCTTTCCACAGCCCTCATGAATTCTGAAGAAAGGAGGATTTGCTAAATATGTATTCATACATTCATACGTATGTTTAATAATATCAAGAACTGCTGATGCATTTCAGGAAAAGGAAAAGCTTTAATCAATGATTCTGGTTCATGTTTTTTAAAACATTTTTTTTATTTTTGGATTTTGAGATATTGGAAAATTCATTTTGAGGATTCATGATAATTTTGATAAGAAAATTTTGACATACCATCATTTTTAAGTTTTCCCTCTTCAAAAAGTCTAATCTTGCAGAGTGGCAGTCTGAGAGCAGTCTTCATATTGGTCAATGCACTTGAGCCAGTCCCTCTCTAGTACTCTTTCTTGATCTTTTCCTGTCATGGATAACTTTGAAAGTCTTTCGCACCTGGACCATCATGAAATATGCCATCACTGCAGATAGACCACCAAGTGCCTCCGCCACAACTCAAGAAATCGGAAATCCTTTGACAGTGGATTTAAAAGAAGGTTAGAAATTCCATATCAAATAAGGTGTTCCCTGTCTTTGGAAGATGTTTGGCTTGGTTACTGATGATTGAGTCTTGATGTTTAACATAATCTTTTTTGTTTTCATCAAGCTGTTGTGCATTGTATTTCAGCACTGCATTGTCTATGATCTTACCGCATTGTCTGTTGGTTGTGTTTAGAGAGATGTTTCGTAGGTCTCAAATTGATCTTTCCTCTTGTTCTGGAATCAGGGAGCGCAGGCAAATTAATCTATAAGTTTCCGGGGTATGCACTGTTAGGCTGTGGAAATCTGAGCCGTAGAATTTTCTAGTAGTCATCTTCTTAGGTATGCTGGTAATTGTCTTTGAAATAATGATGAATTTGAAGTAGAGATTATACAATCTTAGAATTTTCTTGGTTGTTCTTTGTTGATAGGGGCTATAGCAGATGGATATTACCTGTACTAAACAGGCACAGAGTTCATAAATATCCTTACTGATTTTATTCTCCTAGAATTTTGAATGTGAGAACATTGCCGATTTGACAGCAAAAAGACGGGCGTCTGATCCTTTCAACTGATTTTTATCTCCGATGATGGTAACTGAGAACTGTTCATAAACTTTCTTTATGTCAGCATCATCAATATGGTGGAGAAGCTCTGTAATTAGGTTCTGCACGATGTTTGTAATGTCATGGAGGGGTTCGGCTGGTGGTACTTCGTAAGTTTGGAGTGGGTCCGAGACATCTTGACTTGTTGAGAAGAAGGCTGGTGATTTCTGAATGCCTGTAAGTGTGCTTACTAGCTCTTCCTGTAGTTCACCTTTATTCTTGTTTACTGTGCCATGCCTTCTAGCATTGAATTCTCTTACAAGGTCTATTTTTTTTCAAATTGGCAAATGGTGATGGTCTGGTTTAGGAAAACTGTTTCCAAAACACTCCTTTTCTGAAAATCTCGACTCTTTCTAGAAGTATAGGAGCTTTAGTGGTGAAAGCGCACTCTAGATTCATGTAGTCCTTTGAACAAATGCCACACAAGCAGCTGAAATTTCCTCCTCTCTGGTGACCAGCTTCAAATTGGCGGGCGAGGCTGTCTCCACTGAAGAATCTAAAAATGTGCTTGACATCGCCACACTGGTATCTAAGACTCTCAAGGTCATTAATCCTTGGTGGCATGTATGACAGCTGGTCAACATCACTGCTAGAGGACTGCCCAAGCACATAGAGGAATGACTTTTCAACCATTGCTTGAACATCAGCTGGTGGACACTCTGGGTACGTCGTCTGTGATGACGGAGGCCGAGTCGTAGAGTGTGCTAACCATGATAGTGATGTAACTATGATTAAAACATTGCTGTGACGTCATGCCTTTGTTCCTGCAGTCTAAAAATTTACCTGTAGCCGTCCTATAATAATAATTACCAGTCTGATAATATACATTTATTATCGGACAGCAATAATAACAAAATCGGACGGCGCTTAAAAAACAAAAAAAAGATTGAAATTAAGATTAAATATGTCCAGAAACCCCCAATAAAAATGTTAGGAAAAAATCAGGGAAACCAAACGCAAGGAAATTAAGTTGCTACAAAATAGCAAATCCATGAAAAGAAATCCGAGTATAAACCTTCCACAACATTAAAACTTCCTAATTTTTAAAAGAGATTTTGATACAGCAATTTGAATTAGCGAATTAAAATCCATTTCTGAAAAATAATCTGCAATCTCCTTTTATGTTTTTTTCCGATGGCCACACTTTTAAAACCTGAGAATTTCCCTCATTTAATCTAAACATTTAGCTAGGGTAAAAATCTGCATTTTACTTTCCATGATGATGGCTAAAATATCACCTAAAATTACGTCAGTATCAATATCAAGTTATGCACATCATAAATAAAAATGTTCCCCCAAAATATCTTTAACCACCGGACACCTGTCCTGCTAAACGAAACGACTGCCATTGAATGAATGAAATGAAACAAAAGTTCACTCACTTTTTCTACCGTCTCATTTCTTTTATCTGCTTATCAGACGGGTAGAAAACAATCTATACCTGAACTCCTGTTGTGTTATTATCGGACTCCTCCAGGTAACTTTTGGACATTTAAATGGCAATGTTTTAAGAAAGATATATATGCCTCATACTATTCTATATGTAAAATTATCAGACAGTTTCCGGCCCGAACGGGCCTCAAACAGTCTGATAATTTTACACAGAGAACAGTATTCGGCATAAATCCATTACTTAAGAATATCCGAGTGATCATGCCAGATCTTGAGGTGCCTCGTCTTGCTTTCATCAGTGTCTGTTTCTCTCTGATAATCCTTGTGAATATCTGCCACATGTTCTGTGATCTTTTTCAGTGGAATCATTCTCCCATATACAGAGTAATCGACATTGGAGAGAATACCCGATGAATCAATTTTGTTAGCCTTGAAAGTTTTTGGGCAATCTGTTCTCCAAATTAGAGATCTTTGTTTTCTAATTTTTGTTTTATACTTCTCCTAATTTTCTGGCTGGTTTTGGCGTTGGTATCGAAATGAACTTGTAAAGGATCACTTCATTATAAATAGGGATCTGACCTATAGAGCCGGGCTTGGTTTTATTCTCTACAAAAAGCTTGTCGATTTCCGTTCTGATTAATGACATTAGGTTGAATACATATAACAATTTGGTTTTCCTAAAACTTTATTTCATGCAGTGAGTAGAAATAGGAGGAACCCTTTTTAGCTCACCTGAGCCCAAGGCTCAAGTGAGCTTTTCTGATCAAAATTTGTCCGTCGTCTTTCATTGTCGTTGCCGTCGTCGTAAACTTTTCACATTTTCATCTTCTTCTCAAGAACCACTGGGCCAATTTCAACCAAACGTGGCACAAAGTATCCTTGGTGAAGGGGATTCAAGTTTGTTCAAATGAAGGGCCACGCCTTTTTCCAAGGGGAGATAATCATGAATTTGTTAAAAATTAATGGCATTTTTAAAAAATCCTATTCTCCAGAACCGCTAGGCCAGGAAAGATGAAACTCATGTGGAAGCATCCTCAGATAGTGTAGATTCAAGTTTGTTCAAATCATGACCCCCGGGACAAGGGTGGGGCCAAAATGGATGACCCAAGTTTTACATAGGAATATATAGGAAATATCTTTAAAAATCCTTCTTAGGAACCACTGGGCCAGGAAAGATGAAACTCATGTGGAATCATCCTCAGGTAGTGCAGATTCATGTTTGTTCAAATCATGACCTCCGGGGCTAGGGTGGGGCCAAAATGGCCGACCCAAGTTTTACATATGGATATATAGGGAAACCTTTTAAAATCTTCTTTTCAAGTACCTCAAAGCTATGATTAGTGATATTTATATGGAATCATCCTCAGGTAGTGTAGATTCTAGTTTGTTCAAATGATGAACGCCTGGAAGGGGGGGGGGGGTAAATTCAAGCCCGATGTGCTCAGGTGAGCGCTGTGGCCCCTGGGCCTCTTGTTATTGATGTTCTGAGTTTGTTATGCTCGAAATGTAATAATTAAATTGATATTTGTTTTTACTTCTCATTGTGCACAAAGGTAACGTCTACTGTCTCTGAAATTCTATTCTTTATGTCTAGGCTATTTAATTGTGGATATAATAAAAACTTGTCATTAATGTGTGCAAATTATAAAGACCTAAATGAAACCCAAGGATGTGCATTTACTGAAATATGTAGCCAAAATCAATGTGATTACATGTAAATCTAAGGAATATATACAATTGAAATTCGTTGCAGCTCAATGCTGCCAAGAATACCCGTATTGAGTTACACACAGTGAGTTATTCTTGTTCTCGGAGAAAGTTACTGAGGTTCGTTCCACCTGACTGACAACTGTACATTGGATTGTTACGATTTGATATGTCTTAGTGTTTCATAAATATCAAGAATGGTCATGCATAAGGGATAGAAAATTGAATGAAAAATACATAAATCTATAAAAAAATCAAAAAAGTCTTTGAAAAGGCGAAAATAAAATTTTATAAGTGTTGTACCAGGTGGATTCGAACCCCCGACTTTAAAAAGAGAGTATCCAAATTATAAAAGCCAGCGCATATACCAACTGATCTAGTCTAACTATAACAGTGAATGGCATAAATTTTAAGCAGATTATGAAAATTTGGTTTCCTTAGTTTTTGTAGTTTTTTGTGAATTTCGACCCCAGGGCAGGGGTGCCCCTAAAAAATTCTTATCTTAAATTATTCCCTACATCCTAACCTATCAAAATATCACAATTTTATTTAGGGGCAGGCCTGCCCTGATGGACTTCAAGGCCAAAATTCATGCAACAATCAACGCTTTAAAGGACAAAATGGTGTTTCGATCAACTTTGGAGGTTTATTGCAAAGTTGTAAATAATAATAAGTTTTAGTTATAAAATACAAATTTAAAAAAAAATTAGACATATATACGGTAAAAAACAACACATAAAGATTTTAAATGACACTTTTTCTGGGAAATTGTCCTCTCCTATAGGCCAATTCTTTTGTTAAAGCGAATACATCCTTTTCTGTCTTGATCTTCTTACCCTTTGTACAAAGTCTCTGCCACTTACACGCTGATATTGATTGAACTGATCTATGTTTACATCATTTTGACTAGCAAATGTTTGTAAAACTTGTCCGGCATTTTTTGGAACAAGGCCATTTTTGTTTTTGACATGAAATTTTAAGGCTAGGTACCGCCAGATGACTCGCGATCCCGATGAAAGATTCTGCACATATTTCAGAAACCCATCTCTGTCAAATGTGTAGTTGTCCATGTTTCCCACATGTTTTTTGCCTTTTGTAAGCCTTCTTTGATTTTTTTTTGATACACGAACAGTTCTCTCCCTTGGTGAATGGGTGGCTTCAAAAATGTGGACAATCTGTCTCTATCAACTTGAGTGTACGATTTTCCCGATGCAAGAAAATTTTGAACTTCACTTTCATTGTTGGTTATGATTTAGTTTATTTTATTTGTGTTTTCTCGTGTTTGTTTGATTTTTTGTTTGCGTTTATGTCCACTGGGAAGTTTTTCTGTTAAGTTGTACCTATCAGAAACAACTATTTTTAAATTTGTTTGAAACTCTTTTTCAAAGATGGGTTCTAAGACATTCAATATTTTGTTGACCTCTGTACTGTTTTTGTTTTAAAATTCATTTGTTAGTTCATTGGACATTTGCACAACGTTTTAAGCTGGTTCTGTGACAGACTTGTGAAATACTGAATAATTTATCAGTTTTGTGTTTTCACATGGGGAGCAATCATTTTTGTATGACGATGTTTTTTCTTTATGTGAGAGAGAATCCCATTGTTGCAAAGAAAAATAAATAAGAAAGTCTTTTTTCTGCCCACTTTTGTTACAATTTTTCCAGTATTTTGGTTGTGTCAAGTACTTTTGTACACGAGATAACTGGCGCACAAATTTATCATAAGGCAAGTGCATCATTAGATATTTGTTCATAATACCATTGTAAAAGCGATATCTAAATGTTGCTGACTTGTTTGAAGACTTAACATTTGCAATAGCACTACCATCATTTTCCTTTGATGACCACCATTGAATGCACTCTGGATCTTTTGTACCAATTATAACTTTGGCTAAGTTACAGAATTTCATTATGAGACTCTCTCTCTGTATTGTCGAGTACCCCAAAATGATTTAAAATTTATGTCATGATCTCCTTACCTACATATTTTCAATATTTTTGAATTTAACTATTTCAAGGTCAGCGTCATGATACTGCAAAAAAGCCATGATTATTCTTGAATTAATCTCTGAAAATTTTTTTATTATTATTTTGATTTTTGAACATTATCGAAAAATTGGAAGTATTCATTTGTCAAGTAATTCTATTTTTCAGGTTTATAACACTAAAAAAAGATTTTTTTTTATTTTCATAATAAATTACTGTTTTCTTCTCTTTTCTTCCAATTATAATGTGGCTTTTCAGCAAAAATATTGATTAAAAAATTATATGATCTAAATTTTGATATTTTTTCTTCATTTTCTTGCTTCCTGAGTGAGTGTTATTAACATGTCCTGTACAAGCATTTATGTTTTGAGATTAATTTCAATCATTTTTTGTGAATTTTTATATTTTACAAAATATTATGCTTATTTCAATAAAAAAAAATACTGTAAGATTAATATCCTTGTCATTTATTTTTGATTTTCAAAACATTTCTTGAATGTGTGAATTGTAGCATGAGTTTCATATTTCTTGCATAATGAATGGTGGATCCAAGGTTTACTTCTGCCAGCATATCTACCTGAAAAAAGATGTCCTTTTGATATTAAGGCCTGGAAACGCCCACCAAGGCCCCATATCGTATTGTGTCATTAGCAGTGTTTGAAACAATGAAGAATATCGTAATTTGCCGTTTTGGTCTAGGTTTTCAACCTGAAAACAAGAATATGAATCATTAAAAGCAGATTTAAAAAATTTACTACAAAGATTTTATGAATATATGTTGGAAATATAGGTTCTTTCTTTATAAGGTCGAATTTTGCGCGCTTTGTGAACTTCAATATAGTGGAATTATCTGCCCTTGATCTCGATCACCAGTGCGTTAAACCGGAGCTCATTTGCATAAACAGCGATCTGTTAAAATGTTAAAGTTCAAGGATAAACATTATAAGTATGGACTTGTGGTTTGTGAATTTGTAAAGGGTATGTATTTCTTTATAAAAAAAAGGGCTGGGAGCAACTTGTGCATGTTCTATAAAGGTTTTTTCCTTTCAAGTAAATGGTAAATACCATGATAATGTATGGGTCGTGTGTTTTTGACGTGAAAATAGACTGTGTTCCCGTGGATGCTATACTTGCTCCCAGCAATGTTCAGATTAAGACTTTAATAAGTAACACACATATATCATTGAACATTTGTGTTGAAAGAAGGAAGGTGTGTTTTGTCTTTTTTTGGTATGTCACGTGATGAACAGCTGACGTCAGCAATGTCCTTGTGAAAAAAATTCCAGAGCACTTTCGTACTAGAACCTAATTTGTCATATTAAAGAAATTTTTCATAGCCTTGTAATTTCGTTATAAAATTATACCGTTTATATGCTGCTAATTTTCCTTTGTTTACATATGGAGGTCCTTAACCTAGCTGCGGTCGATCAGTGTATTATCAATGGACTAACAATAAATGTGAAAAACGTCAGTCAGCATTTGACTCAATGATAAATTGCATTTGCTAAGAATGTCATTGTATCGACCATAGAACTTACGAACTGATGACTGTAAACGAGACTGCTGATATTCTTGTTTCATCAACTGTTTGTCAATAACTTACCTCGTTTTCGAAATCGTTCATATGTAGAGCATGCTCTTTTTTATCGAATCAACAGAGATATATAAATTCCGTAAGCAGATGATGAAGGTATATTGCTGCATAAGTAACTTTAAGGGAAGTTGACGATAGGAAAGTTAAAGCCATTACGTTTCTCATAGAGCTTGGTTGTTAGATAATCATTAATGTCTTTCAAGTAACAGGTGTAAAACTGATGTGTCAGACTCTGAAGTTTCTTTCATCACAAGCTCACCAGGATATATCGTATCGACATAGGAATGGAAATTACAATTCATTTGTTGATTGACAATACTTTGTAGATATATCTAAATGTCGAGTTGAAGGCCAAAGCAAATGTTTTCTTTTTTTCACGCATAAGAGTTTGTACAAATTCTGCTTCATATGAATATATAAATAGGTCTGGTAATAACGGAGCAAAACTGGTATCAATGGGTTTTCCAATAGATCGTTGGAAGACCTAGTCTCTAAAATCCACATAGATATTGTCAATCAGAATCTCAAGCACCTTTTTGATGTCAACTTCAGAGTACTTGCATGTGCAATCAGAATTTGTTTTAACAAAATAATTTTGACAAGGTTATTTTACGAGTTTCATTTTTATTGATAAAGCAGCCGTCAATGATATCAAAAAGCCCGGACTTTAATTAACGTGAGGAGTGGTTTTGTATAAAGTTGAAAAGTTATGTTTTTTTTAACAATTTGTATGTAAGTAAAATCTTGTGATTTCAAATTTACCAAAAGTTCCTTTGAATCTTTATGTATCACGTCTGTTTCACACGAAATCTCTCTTTCATTACTTAATAAGGAGTAAAGGAA
>NW_026939517.1:0-9102 GCF_032062105.1 Saccostrea cuccullata | reverse complement strand
AAAACTTTGGTCGGACATTTTGGCCCCGCCCTTACCCGGGGGGTCATGATTTGAACAAACTTGAATCTACACTACATGAGCATGCTCCCATATAAATATGATGAATTATGGCTTTGTCATTCTTGAGAAGAAGATTTTTAAAGAATTTTCCTATATATTTCTACGTAAAACTTTGGTCGGCCATTTTGGCCCCGCCCTACCCCCGGGGGTCATGATTTGAACAAATTTGAATCTACACTTCCTGAGGATGTTTCCCCATAAGTTTCATCTTTCCTGGCACAGTGGTTCTTGAGAAGAAGATTTTTAAAATATACCACTAAATTTTCATTAATTCCCAATTATCTCCCCTTGAATAAGGGCGTGGCCCTTTATTTGAACAAACTTGAATCCCCTTCACCCAAGGATACTTTGTGGCAAGTTTGGCTGAAATTGGCCCAGCGGTTCTTGAGAAGAAGTCGAAAATGTGAAAAGTTTACAGACAGACAGACAGACAGACGGACAGACAGACGCCGGACAAAATGTGATCAGAAAAGCTCACTTGAGCCTTCGGCTCAGGTGAGCTAAAAATCATTTATACATTTGCTGCTTTCTCCCCCATTGTTCTTTTGATTTTGAGGAAGGAGGAAACCTTGATAATTTATTTATTGTATTAATGTGAAAAAAGACCTCTTGAGTCACAATACATTGATGCATTGAGATATCCCAATAATTATTTGTTCAAGTTTTTAAAAATAAATTATATATATATACTGTATTTAAAAAAGTTACTACATGTAGTTACCAGCTGTTTACTAATGCCGCATTTCTAAAATTTACATTTCCTGTATACAGTATGTTTTAAATCAATAGGCACTTAATCAGGTTATGATTATGCATTGAGATTCAAAGATAAAATACTTTTAAAAAAAGGAGAGGAATAAAAGAAATATTAAAATAAAATAATGTATAATACAGTGTACTTGAATACAAATATGTAAATTAAATAAGACATCAAAATTCCAATTCTGAATAAAAACTTGATTCTTTTCACAAATGATAATCTCATACAATGTTTCATTATGCACTAATTCTAATTCATATATATTTGGCTAAAACGTACCAATCTGCAATCAAGTATTAACACAATCTCTATAAGTATATTTCGAGTTTGACCAAATAAAAATTAATCAATAAAAATGATATGCATTTTCGATTCATAATCAGTATGAAAAAAATATATACAATCAATTATATATTTGATAAAATCTTACAATATTCAACATGAGTAAAGGATACGTAAAGTTGAAAAAATATACTGTTGAATTTTGGTACCATAGCATTAACTCTGCATGTGGAATGCCTTGAAGCACATAATTTAATTTAAAACAAAAAATTGCCCCATTTTAATAATATACATGTATTAAGCTGCGAAAGATCATTTTTTGTGCATAATAATACATGTAATATACATGTTAAATTTCTCCAATTGGTGGTACTGTTACTTTCTGGTCAGGCATCCCAATTTTTCAGACCAGCGAACTACAGTTCTACAGCTTCAATATATCATTAAGGTATCTAACTCAAATTTGTAAATCAAGAAAAGGAAAATATATCATAGTTTACCGATAGACATGCAGTTCAATTGAAAATAAAATCTTGAGTAAGATCTAGATTTATTTGAGATACCGGTACATTAATAGCTGGAAAGTAAGCTCATTACTAAAAAATAACGGGATATAAAATCTTATTATCACTAAAACTGTTTAAAAATTTAATTATCACCACAGATAGCTAAAAAATTACTAATTACTTAAATTGCTTTGAAATTTTTACTTACATGTATTACTAAAACCAGATGGAAAGTTTCTTATTTATACAAAGAGCATCTGAACATTTTTTCTAGCATTTCTTCTTTGCCAGATTTATAAAAAAAATATAACATTTGATTATATAGCACCTCAGATATGTGATTCTCTTCCAATGAACTTCATGTCAGTGAGGTTTCTGCACGAACCGCAGCCATATATACCCCAAACTGCGAAAGACAATGGCGAAACCAAACAAAGGCAGCAAGTATTGCCAGAATTCCCATGTAATGTCATAGTGCTCCAGCACCTGGTGGGAGGGAATCTTTGTAGTGTTAGCAACATGGCAGACTGGGTATGCTGATCCATTTCCTCCCCGGTAACAGCTGGGGGTAAAAACACACAAATATTGTATTTTTGACAAATTCATTTTATATTCCGGATAAATGTTCCCCATGAACTTATTAACTGACTCAAGAAAAAGCAAAATATACGATGTTGCTTCAAATTTTATGTACATGTATCATTAAGAAGTAAATAGTGTACTGAAATGAAAACGAAATAAAAATTTCTAATATTGAAGAGTGATGACTTGAAATATGATTTAAATCTTACTCCAAGGGAGGGCCATTGTTGAACTCTAGATACATCAAACAGTTGTAGGAATAGAATATAAAAGACAGGTACTTCATCCAATCTAACCAGAAGGGCAAGTTTCTTGTAAACAGTCCAGCTGAGAAAAAAAAAACACTGCATATATATAAAATTATCAGAACATTTGTTTGATAATCATCTTTAAATTCCATTTACTATTGTTTTAGCTGCAGAAATGTAGCAACATGGAAAAAAGGCAAAAATTTGATTTAGTGCATTTACTTACATTCCTAATTATAGCTCCATTTGCAAGACATTTAGAATTGTACTTGAATAATCAGATATTGTTTTCTGCATAAGGTGCTAGAAAGAATACACAGCCAAATGTAGTACATTTATAGTATCACAGAGACATTAATATTGATTTTTTTTCTGGAAATAAATTTTGCATATTTTTCAAAGTGCAGCTCTCTGGTTCACCACCAAAATTCTTTCCACCAGTAAGCTACAGCTCTGCAGCTACTGGTGTTTCTAGTTAAAAGATTCAAATTACATGTACACGTACTACCTGTACCAGTATATAATAGGTTAAGTAAAGTAAGAAAGAGCATACCCAGTAACATGATGATCATTTCTATAAGTATGGTGACTGTGATAGCCTGTCTCATTTCAGTGTTAATAATTCCCAGAAAAAGTCCAATACTCTGTAAATGGACAAAGTTAATTTATATCAATAAGAAATTTTTTTTATATTAATTAATTTTGTTTTCAGACAAAGGAAAAAAAATTAGGAAATTTTCTATAAAAAATTCTCTTTAGTAAATAAACACATTAACTGGTATGGATTACAGTGGTGTCCTTGAAGAATATTTTGATACTAGCTCCTTTCAGGTAGTTGAAAACATTATTTTTATTTACCTGTCCTACAATACTATCTATGAAAACTGTCCCAATGGTGGCAAAAAATGCTTCAATTCCATTCAAACCAATGGCCCAATAACTGACTCCTATAAAGGTCAGAGGCTGTAACAGGGTCAATGGAAGCTCACTGGTCATCTTAGCACAGTAGTAAGCAGACAGCCTATACCAGCCTGATGCCCGTTCTTTGTTGATGACCACTCTCTCCATGGGAACTGTCAATCAAGAATACAGGTAAACATATATGCATCATTTCATGTTCATTTACATGTACTAATATTTGAATTTCAAATTACAAGAGGCCCATGGGCCACATGGCTCACCTGAGAAGCTTTGCCCATTATGTTCTTTACCAGATTTCCCCCTTGTAATACATATTGTGACCCCACCCTACCTAACTGATCATAATTTAAACAATTTTAAATCTACACTACCATAGGATACTTTGATTCAACATAGTAAAACTTTGATTCTCCAATGTGGCCCCGTCCTACCCCCAGGGGTCATGATTAGTATAATTTAGAATATACACTATCCCAGGATGCTTCCACATAAGTTTCAGTTTTTCTGGCCCAGTGGTTCTTGAGAAGAAGATTTTTCCTATATATTTCTATGTAAAACTTTGATTCCCCATTGTGGCCCTGCCCAACCCCCGGGGATCATGATTTTAACAATTTAGAATCTACACTATCCCGGGATGCTTACACATAAGTTTCAGCTTTTCTGGCTCAGTGGTTCTTGAGAAGAAGATTTTCAAAGATTTTTCCTATATATTTCTATGTAAAACTTTGATCCCCCATTATGGCACCGCCCAACCCCTGGGGGTCAAGACTTTAACAATTTAGAATCTACACTTAGTCTACCTTGGGATGCTTCCACACAAGTTTCAGCTTTTAACTGATTTTAACAATTTAGAATCTGCACTACCTTAGGATGCTTCCACATAAGTTTCGGCTTTTCTGGCCTAGTGGTTCTTGAGTAGAAGATTTTCAAAGATTTTCCCATATATCATTATGTAAAACTTTGATTCCCCATTTGGGCCCACCTTACCCCCGGGGGTCATGATTTGAATAATTTAGAATCTGCAATACCCCAGGATGCTTCCATGTAAGTGTCAGCTTTTCTGGCCCAGTGGTTCTTGAGAAGAAAATTTTTAAAGATTTTTCCTATATATTTCTATGTAAAACTTTGATTCTCAATTGTGGCCCCGCCCTATCCCCGGTGGTCATGATTTTAACAATTTAGAATCTGAACTACCTAAGGATGCTTCCACATAAGTTTCAGCTTTTCTGGCCCAGTGGTTCTTGAGAAGAAGATTTTTAAAGATTTTTCCTATATATTTCTATGTAAAACTGATTCCCCATTGTGGCCCCGCCCTATCCCCCGGGGTCATGATTTTAACAATTTAGAATCTGGACTACCTAAGGATGCTTCAACATAAGTTTCAGCTTTTCTTGCCCAGTGGTTCTTGAGAAGAAGATTTTTAAAGATTTGTCCTATATATTTCTATGTAAAATTTGGATTCCCCATTGTGGCCCCGCCCTATCCCCGGGGGTCATGATTTTAACAATTTAGAATTTGCACTACCTAAGGATGCTTCCACATAAGTTTCAGCTTTTCTGGCCAAGTGGTTCTTGAGAAGAAGATTTTTTTAATTACCCCACCCTATTTTTGTCTTTTCTTGATTATCTCCCCTTGTGAGGGGACTTGGCCCTTCATTTTCACAATTTAAATTCCCCTTCACCCAAGTATGCTTTGTTTTCAACAGGTGTATATACACCAAGCTTACTGTCCAAGTCTATGTGGAACGACTTCAACTTTCCCATCTTGATCTTCAAGAATTTGAATAATATTCAAACCAAATCTTCATGTAAAGATTTTTTCTGTTAATAAAATCTGCTACCTTTTGAGAGATTCTTTCTTTTCTTACCAGTAATCGTTTATATGCTGTCATGATGAGAGTACCAAGTTTGGTCAAAATTGGCCCACTGGTTCTTGAGAAGAAGTCGAAAATGTGAAAAGTTTACAGACGGACAGACAGACGGACAGACGGACGGACGGACAGACGGACGGACGACGGACAAAATGTGATCAGAAAAGCTCACTTGAGCCTTCGGCTCAGGTGAGCTATAAAGATGTTACATTTTTGTACAAAGTAGTTATAGATAAACACACAATGTACTTCAATTCTATATAATATTAAATGTCTACTGAAAATTTCATTACAGTCCAAATTAGATAAAAAAAAATTTTTTTTAATTTTGGGGCTTAATAAATCACTTCACTTTTAGTGAAACACTTAAAAATTCTTCACACTTTTAGCAGGAGTTAATTCAATCAACAAAGAGTGTTTGTCTTCGCCAGTACTGCAAGTGTTATGAAATGAGAAGGAAAATCACATATTTTTCAAAGTAAGCTTAATGCAAAACAAATCAACTACTAGTATATTAAAGGAGCATTCCTCTTTCAATATTCAATCTGAGAGTTTGCACCATGCATAAGAAACAAATTACACTTTTTTGTCCAATATCTTTTAACATGTTTTAAAATAGAAGAGTGATTTTTCCTTTAATTTACCAGATGATAAATGTTTACTTACATGTTGACACAGCTTCAAATAATGGCAAAAATCCCCAATGAATGGCAATAAAAAATATCTGAAATACATGTACATGTATTTAAAATACAAATAATGTTTACCTTTGAGATACAGCTGAATTTCAGTATCTCAGATGTCAAATTTAATCTCAATTCTAGGCTTGACTGAATCAGCATGAGGATTTGAGATACGCATATTGGGTACATGTACATTGATATACAAATACATGAAGAAAATTTGTTTGGGACTCCAATTTCTCTCTAACATACTTTTCAGTATGGTTATCAAGATATAAATGATATTTTTAATCTTATCTGTATTTTGCCTTATAAGTAAAAATGCATATATTTTTTCAACATGTTTAAATTTTGCAGAAATCTCTTTAAAAAATTCAGCTTACAGCACCCATTCTATCCTGCACAGTTTCTTCTGTCCTTGATAGCTGGAACCAGATCAGGGTATAAATCAAACAGATAACCACATGTTCCACGATTTTGGACGGGTCAAGGAGTCGAGATTTGGCCAGCTGGAATGACCGTATGGTGAGGTAGGTGTACTGAGTTATGAATCCTGTGGGCCACTTTCTATCATTGTCTGTTGATGATGCAGAGATCTCATCCAGATCCATTAAACTAGCATGTACACTTCCTGGTTCTCAAAAACCAAATAGAATTTCTGTTTTCAAAATAATATATTTAACATGGTTTTCAATTTTTTTCTTACAACAATATACATGTAATACAACTTACTTAATAAGTACTGGAAATATTAAATAAATGAATATAACATATTATAGACACAGTTAAAATATATCTCTGAACATTTGCTGTGTGTAAGTGTACCTAAATAGTGGATTATTTTAAAAATAAATACTGAAGGATCCTTACCATCTTCATCAGACTTGGCTTTTTTCTCTCTGGAAAACTTAACCAAGAAAGATGGTTTCTTAGTTTTATTTTGTGGAGGTTTCAGCATTGTGGGAGACCCAGGATCATTATATGTTAAGGAATCAGACTTGTTATGAAGAGGCCAGTCCTCTTGTATTCTGTTGGAACAGTCACACAAGTATCATGAAAGAAAATATTTGTGAGAAAACTTCCATAAAATAAACTCATGAATTTCCAAATCACTTCATTTGGTTCAGAATTAGCTTTGTATTCACCTGACTTTTTTAGCAGCTGCTAATATCTTTGTCTTTGTATCTGAACAGTCCTTCATCTTTTCCACTAGAAAAATAAAATCCATAGGTATTGGCTGAATTTTTGGTCTCTATGAGATATAAGAATTATGTAACTTTCTGCTTAACAAAAAACTAATTTGAAATACTCACAAATTATATCTGCTGGGTTAAATCCTTCTGCAATCTCAACACCAATGTTATCAAAGTATTCAACCATTTTATCTGTGCTACCATAGTATGCATTCTATTTAAAAAAAAAAAAACATTATAAGTTTAAATAATGATTTTTACTTCCATAAAAATATTTTTAAAAATTCTTTGTTGAAAATTTGCAAGTCTTTGGACATCCTCCAAATATATTTCTATTTATCACCTGACAATGACTGAATAAAGTATATATATATATATATATATTTTTTTTTTTTTTTAATTTCAAGATTTGACGGTTTTACGTTTTTCAATTTCAATATTCATATTCCTTTGACCTCTGACCTACCTGACCCTCACACATTAGAAGGAGGCTATCAAAGGAGAAGAAGAGCTTGGACGAGGGTTGATGAACTGTGGCTATGATGACTTTATTATGTGAAGAGGCATAAGTCTGTAGCATTTTCACCAGATTATATGCTGTGCTTGCATCAAGTCCAGTAAGAGGTTCCTAAAATTCATACATGTACATTTATCAGTTTCTTTAATATCATTTACTACTTTCTTAAAATCTCTGATATCAATGTCGTAACAATGTTTGTGGCTTTTGCAAATAAGAAAGAAATATGACAAATTAATGTAGAGTAAGGAGACTGGAGTATCTTCATTTGTGCTTTTTGAGACATTGCAACACCTGTGTGCACTTGTCCATGATTAGCTGAACTTTCTATATTCTAGAATTCTATACTGTACATACATCTAACAGTATGATGGAGGGATCAGTCAGGATTTCACAAGCAATGTTGGCCCTCTTCCTCTCCCCTCCTGAGAGTCCTGGCATCATGTCTCCTCCAACCACTACAAGTTTATTAACATACAGTGTAACTTTGGTATCTCTTACCCTGATTTATCAAATACCATGCTTATTTTGAAGATTTGTGTGCTGGAAGTTTCAACCTCTTTTCCTTTCTATATTCTAACCTTAGTATCTCAAATTTCCTGATAACCATGATGACTCAGAGTTTCATTTTTATAACATGGTCTGGAAAAGTTTTCAATAAGAATGTTTGACTGCGCATGTATTATTATGTCACCTTCAGAGCAGAACGACAAGTAGGGAACACTATACCCAGCATCTCTTTTCATCTCCTTGAACAGAAGTTTATAGTACTGATGAATTTCTAACAGTAATTAAAATTCTAATGCGATCTTACTTGTGTCAAGACAATTCTTCAGACTAAGGGCTTCTACAACATCTTCCATCTGGTTCATTTTATCTTCATAGCTGACTTTATCCGAGATTCTTATCATGGCTGCAAACTGTTGAAACAAATATGGAAAATGTGCCTAAGCCAATGTTTGCATCAAGTATGATTAAAAACAACAATTTTGAAAATAAAATAAGAACAATTAAAGGAAAGACATGATCAGGTACCCGAACATAGCCAGGAATACAGGTATTAAAGAAAGTAAAAGATTAAAAAATTACTGTATTTTTAATGATTTTTTATGAATAAAATCAAATTCAAAATGAATACAGAAACAGACAACAAAATGAAAGATTTATTAAAACTCACTTTTAATGTCTCTCTTAAGGTCAGGTTTGGGAAGAAAATATCTTGTTGAAGAACATAGCAAATTCTTCTCTTGTGTTGTTTTCCAATATGCTCTTGATCAAAAGTTATGGTCCCTGAAGTAAGAGGTGTTCTTCCAGCTAAGGTGTTCAATAATGTTGTTTTCCCAGCACCTTTAATTACAGAGAAAAACAATGTACATAAGATTATACAGTGCATATTTAATAAATTAATTGATGAATTTTTAATTAATTCGGCTAATTTTTTCTGTTTAATCATGGATCTAGTCTTTTATAAACATAGTTA
>NW_026939516.1:0-9192 GCF_032062105.1 Saccostrea cuccullata | reverse complement strand
AAAAAATAGCTTGTTTGAACCTTAACTATAATTTTTAACCATGAGAGATAGAGCCTTCATATTTGGAGTGCGAACTCCACTGATAAAGTTTTTTTTCCAAATGATACAAGGGTTAATGACCATGTGATCTTGCCCTATATGCAAAAACTAACTTTTTCGAACTTTGTTCTGTCGGGCGCGGTGTTTCACAAACAATTCTTGTTTTTATTATTAATATCCAGGGAAAAGGTAATGACCTGTCCCTGTCTTAATATAAAACGATGAAACTTAATTTCACAGATACCATCACTTAGTGATATCATCTTCTTCATTCTGTGAAAATTTCGTTATTTTTTTATACAAGCAATATGGTCAAGATCTAGTAAATAACTTTTGACTAATATTTTGGTGCTAGATCCATTATGACGTCATAATAAATTTCAATTTTCTTTTCCCCGTACTTTACGGCTTTAGCAGAGTTATGAAGAAAATAAGGTATTTTCATGACATTCAATATGAAATCATATGAAAAGTAAACGAATACCTACCGTATATACTCGCCTATAAGTCGGTTGTATTTTTTTACGTTATTTTGGTCAGATTTGGTATTGACCCGCTTATAAGTCGGTACAAATTTTTGCCAAAATCTTGTGACAATTTCAAGTAAATCCATTGATTTTTTAACCAGGTTTCAATTAATATTTATTGATATGTCACTGATATTTAATCTTAAATTATTAAACAAAAAGGCAATGCTCACTTAAAATACAAATAAAATTATTAAAATATGTAAATACTTGTACTTTATATATATAATCTAAGAATACATAAATTATCTTATATATCCAGATATACTAAATTTGATGTTGGTTTAAAGAAGAGGCCATGAACATACTAAATACCGTTTTCTGAGAGACTGCGGGCAATCTGGATACATTTTCTTTGTCCAATATAAAAAAAACTCCCATATTCATGTCTGGTTTTCTAATTTTTTTATTCAAAATAACAGTTTAAAATACAGTTTTTCATCTTGTTTAACTACAAATTATGCCCCGAAACACTAAGCTAAAGTTGTAAAGCATCAATAAAGGAATTTATTTCTCAAGTTTGATAAATCTGTAGGCACCTTTCATTTATTAGATCTTGACCTTAATAAGAGTCTTTTTTGCATAAAAGTATAACCCCACTTGGAGGTTTTAAGATAATAACTAATAGTGATTCATAATTTAGGTATAGAATATACAATGGCACTGGTTTAACTGAACTTTCTCAGATTTTCAATAAATACAAGTAATCTCTCTCTCCCCCCACATTATATATTTAAATCTTTCTCATTTTTCACACATTCTGCCTAAAAATACAATGGTAAAATACAAGATTGTAAACTTGAGGAAAAAACTACATTGTGTATCAAAAAAGTATAATTGCTTACATTAAACATGCAAATTCACTTTTGATATTTTATCAAGTCTATATTTGTACTGAAAAGAATCGCTCCTAAAATGGAAAGATGATGGTCGTATCCAAAATATAAACAAATATACATGAATGATTTTTTAATTTGATTACGAAGATCTTTTGTAAAGTATTCACACTGGTGCATACGAATAATATCTTACAGGTACAACACAGGAAACCTTTACTCCTGAGTATTTCGATTGTCAGTCGTACATTAAAATACCAGCAAACTTCCTGACAATTTTTTCAGTTTTTTGAAATACTCATGGAATTAGAATTGATCAACTTTAAAATGCATGCAATATAGCATTATTAATGTATTTTTTAAAAGGCTCAAACAAAGATACGCACGCCCCTCAGATTATCCTGACTATTTTCTTGTCCTCAATTGCCACGTCTTTAGTGTAAAGGAAAAGCGATGAATAAAAAAGTGTTTTTTTTAAATAGTACTTAGTAAAATATTTCAAATTTTAATCAAAGGTAGACTTTTAAATAATGGATATGATAATTTTAGAAGAATATTGTCCAAAAATAAATTTAAATGATTTAAACTTTACCTAAATGTTGTCAAAAACCAGAGATAAAATTTCTAATTCCAGTTTATATTTAAAAAGAAATTAATCTTAATCTTTAGAAGAACAATTTATTTTAAAAAGCAGCTATGAATGAAGTCAATGATGTCAAAAAATGTGAACATTAATTTATCATGGGGTAATAAGTTTATATATTAGTTTGTATGTGGAAAAGGCGTTTGTTTTGATGTTATTTGGTAAAGCACATGTGAAAAAGGTATTTTTGAATAAATGCTCTATATAACCTTAAGATTAAAAAAATTAAAAGAAGCACGTTCTATAATCTCGGTTTATTATGCGGAATACATATACATAAATGCAACATGAAAGGGTGATTGTCAAATAAGGCAAAATTTTCTCTGTATTCATAGGTAAAACAATGACTTCCATGACAAAAGACTAGCAAGACAAAAACATGAGACAAATGACGAAATGAACTATGTTCTCACCGCAAAACTGTTAGGTATACTAGTATATAATTATATAGAATACCGTCTTTTTTGTTCTTTTATTGAATCATAATACAAATTTTAAAAAGTTTATGTCAATCAGTCATGATGACTCTCGGCTTAAAAGGATAAATGAAACTAAACAGGCTTTAATAGGTCTTACATTCACATGTAAGTGATAGTTAATTTAAACCACAAAGTGAAACAGCCAAAATGATTAATACACCAATGCCAAATGTAAATACTATTTCCGTTATACATTTTGGAATCTATTGAGTATCAACTCCAGATTTTTTCATTAATAATAATAATTATTTTTATGAAGTCGTAAACATTTATTTAATCCGGTAACCTTTAATCACCATATATTCGAGAAGTTGAAATTGGACAGGTTTATTCCCCTATATTCTGACTATAATAGGAATATTAGAACTAGGTTGCATGTTATTTCGATTAAAATTCATGATATTAGAACTGATATATGTGCATGTACAAATGTACATTGTCAAGCAAATTACGGGGCATAAAAAGGATCATATTAGAATGAATCAACGGGCATTAAGAGGATATTAGAACGAATCAAGACCTAGCATATATTATTTCCTCTCTTGAAAATAAAATTCTAGATTGGTGCTCTTTGAAGAACTAAGAACGAATGGCGTTAACTGGAAGTTAATTTGGTGTAGAATCATGCGGTTTTTCCGTAATTGTCACGTGGATCTGTGTGGGAATTTCTTCCTCAGCTAAGCAGTCCGTTTTTAAGTCAGAAGGGATGTTTTCTTTTTGGTCCTGTATATCCAGACAACGTTATCATCGTCGCCGTTTAAGACATGATTTTCATTGTTTGTGATGAAGATTTCATCCTTTGGTTTCTGTTCATTGGTTAAACTATCTACTTTGCTTGAGTCTAGCCATTTAGAGTCACTTCGGTAATATCTTGGAGAAGATTTGTTTCCTTACTTTTTTCTTTGCTAGTGTCTGGTTTTTCGGTATCTATGCCATTCTTTGTTTCAAACGAAGTAAGCCTTGATTTTTCTAGCAAGATTTCCTGTTCATTTAATATTTTATCTAATATCTTATCATCAATGTCCGGTTTTTCTATTATCTTATCAGTCTTTGGTCAACATCTGCATGCCCAGGTACCTCATCCGGATTTGGTTAACAGAATCCAGATGTTCTCGTCTGGATTCTGTTGGAACATGTTCACTTTCATCCGAACTGAAAACGCACCAACAGGAGTGGGTGGAGGCTGAGCATGCAAAGAGGCAGAATCGTCTGCCATTTCTCGTGGTCGGCGGAAGTACGTTTTTGGTGCAGTGCGACCGGTGACAGATGAAGAACAGATTCCGGATTTTTCATATGTTTACTCCCTTTGAAGGTCACCAGCACTACCTCTGTAAAAAGTAAACATAAATCTTGTGTTAACGAATTAAACAAGTTCATTGTTCAGAAAGTTAATATCTCTTAAATCAGTTAACATTATTTTTTATTACATACATGTATACATTATTGGTGTTTTTGCTGCTTAAATCAATGACTTCTGAGAATATATGAGTGTAACACAATAGGACCACACCGTACATATAAATAAACGACATATTAACTTTTTAATATATGTTGTGTTTCGTATATTTGATTAATAAGGACATGTGTGTATAAGGCATAATAATCCTTATATGTCCTTGAGAACCATTTAGGTACTTATGCACTCTATTTCTATTTACTAATTATGTGTTTGATGTAGTCAATATTGGTGTAATTATTAATGTGAAGAATTATGGGTCAGCGTTGATGAAATATCATAATTGAACGAAGTGGTCAGTATCTCTTATTGGTATCTAAATAATTAAACGTATTGGAACCAACTTAATAACAATCACTGACCACAATCAATTTTGTAATTGAACGCTATATTAAAAATCTGCAAGTAAATCGAACTAAGCAATTTCATTAATGACTAGAAGTTTTCCAATAATTAATACCAGGATCTCTTATGATTGGAAATATGAAGATATATATTCTAAAGACTGGACAGACCTAGAGAGAGAACAAGAACTTTATACAAACGTTTCAGACGTACCACTATACGAACTTTGCGCCCCCTGTGCTAGTTAAAACTAAATTGGCTTCCAGTGGATATACCAAGTACTAACTCACAGTATAAAAAGAACCGTAACTGTGCTGACAACATTGTTCTAACTGTATATGCATGACGTTGATATTGTGCAACAGAAACATAATAAATATATGTTATATATAACCAAATAAAAAGCATTGTGTTATATGAGACAGTGTATCAGTATATGAAAAAAACCCTCTAAGAATGATAATTAAACATAAATTCTATACATGTACATGTATGTATAAAAATTTTTAATATTAATAATATTAATATTTATAATATTTTTTTAATAAGAAGAACTACAGCGTAATTCTATCACGCAGAATGACACAGCAAAGCAAAAATTATTCAATAAGCAAACAAAATTAATTAATCGCTTGCACATAAAAAAGACAAATAAGACACATGTTCACAAATGTGATTCGACACCAACATCTATAAGTGGGTGTATGTGGTTGTTGTGTAAAAGTTGTGTCAAATGCACTCGCACCTTCAAATTTTATAAAGATTCTCTCACTCTCTCTCAATTGTCATAAAATACTCGTATTATTTATGGAACAAATAATGTCTTTATTATTTTTACAGTATCGGAAAAGGGGGGGGGGGAAAATAAAAATGCCTATTTCTGAAGCTGCTAAATCCCAGTTTACGCATTGATGTTCTTTTGGGGTGGGGGCGGGGTGGGGGTGGGGTTGTTATAAATTTAGGCAATTTGAAGTATCGAGAAATTTAAGTCTAATTAAATGTGTCCCTTTCTTACTTTTGCCTGTCTGGGACAAAATTCAATGAAGTCTTAGCCATATGTCATTAATTCTTATTACAGAAATAAGATATGAAAAATATATACTGTTACTGAAAATGTAGTTACTAGAACATTGCTAATTAAAAATATCGACATCTCATTTCATTAAGAACTTCAAAAACTTTACAAAATGCTATTGCCATTAAAGGTATATTTTCATTTACATTATACTTACGGATTCCATAAAGTTTTATTATATCAAATGTTTGGAATGAATTGTTAAACAAGAAAAATAAATATTTTGAAGTCTTTTCCAAAGAAATGGTATATATCATGAAGAGAAAATGAACAGCTTTCATATTTGTAAAAGAATCTTCAGGAAAAAGCATTTGGAAATGTAAAATTTTCCTTATAAATGGCAAAAATTTTTGGATATCATTAAATTTTTTTTAAAAATTGTTTTCTTTGAGACCTTAACATTACCGGTCTATTTACTTGTAGTACATTAGCTATATATGGAATGCAATTATTGAAAAAAACCATCATTTAGTAAATTTGAACGATTTCATAATGCTCTTATTTTTATATGCCAGTGATTAACATTACATTTGATTCAATGTTTTCATGGTTATTTTGCACAGTTTAGGTGGAATTTAATTTAAATTGCGCAATCCTTTCGTTTCTTGTGGGGTGCTTCGTAATAATACCAATAGAAAGTATAGTTGTTTGCTACAGTGTATGTGTAGAATAGGTGTATTGCAAAATCTTTTGCCCAAAAACCTTCTATGCCATGCATGCGTGTTACATATATCTGTCTAGACTACATGCACGTACTAATTAATTAAAGATATTTTTATTGCTTAACAATTTAAAAATGAATAGGATAATGATTTCTACATATTCTAAATAGAAACAATCTAGATTCTATAAGCCAAATAAATAGAAAAGAACAGCTAGAGATGGTTAGAGAAGCGACACGTCTACAATATGGCGACCACCACCACGTGCTACCACTAAAGCCACCAACTTTTCTTAGGTTTCTCATTCTCACTTTCAGTGTCCCCGTGCACCAAGTGACAAGTCGTGGAGGTCTCCCCACGACTGCGGGGCCTTCCCCCAGGGTGCTGTGAAGAACCGGAAGATAGTAACCTTTTACCCGGCGCTGTAGAGGGGGCTTCATCACTGGTTTTGACGTCACGTCTCGTCGACGTCAGAACGCGGGGAATCTAAAACAGTATCAATATTTTTTCTATACGTATTATAAGATTACTTACCAACCTCCAATATGGTACATTGTAATTAAATTAAGTTTTTGAATCTAATACACTGCATACCGTCGAGTTCTGACTTTGTGGTACTTTTGTGCAGTTAGAGACACCTGCATGCCTTTTGATTTTAAACTGAATCGAAATTAACACTGAATAGTGAATAATCAAAAATTTATTTGTATAAGTTTTTCCTATTTTAGTTAACAGTGTCTGTTCGAAAATTTTTGTCTTTTACATTTTTCTTAGAGCAAATAATTATATATTATTACAGGTACATATATCCCATGTTGAAAATGAAATGGACCAACTAAGTATTTTCTTTTTAGTATGGTAAAAAGACTAAAAACTATAATTTTCTCCAACTCAAAAAGCATTCTTCACAGTGACACGTATGAAAATGGCCATCAATGTTACATATCTGTGAAAGGAATTTAGTGATTAAATAACATTTTCCTTTTTTCAATGAGTTTTTTTTTTAAACCATATACCATTGTACAGTCAATTTTTTTTCTTCTGTGTACAAGCAATGCATTGTCTAAGTAAGAGGAAATACATAAAAGAGGACACTGTTACAATATATAGTATCTGACCTTGGTATAAATACCATTTTTTTTCCTTTCATCTTTTATAATGTATGTCTTGTCACTACGAATGAACGGAAAATTGGATTCAAAATAATGTAAAATATTCTTTTCAGGAAATATCAAAGGAATTATTTTAACAACAATGTATTAATGCCCAATTGCTCCCTATATAAAATGATTAATGCCCTTCTGTCAAACTCCACCTACAAATGGGAATATATTTTGGAAAAAAAATTGCTTAATCAATAGCAATTAAATCATTTAATATGCTGATTTTTTGTAAACATACATATACTTAGGAACAAGTCAACGAAAGAGTTCATGGAATAGTGAATTTTTACAATATTTAGAGATATTTATAGAAATTTTAACAACTATTACCTTAAACTTTTTTGTCTTCAATTTTAACCCAGGCAGCTTTTCAGGAGATTTCATACACGTATTGAGCAACACTGCTGAAACTGAAAGGTCTAAGATCATGGATTAAAAACCTAGAACTCCATTTTGCCTGGGGGGAAATGCAGGTAATTTTGACCTTCATCCTTGACCCCTGGATAGCATGATCTGTCATAAATTCCCCTTTAGGATTGTTCTTGGCATGTATACCCCATAGACTGACAAACTCTTGGCATCAAGCAAATGGGATCTATGAAAAATTGGAGCAATATTTTATTTTTTAAAAGCATGAAGTATGCGATTAATTTTAAAGTACTGAGAAAGTACATGTACAATATCACACATGTAATTTTAGATAAAAGCATAAGCATTTGTGTGAAAAAAATTCAATTGGTTTTTTCTTAATTTAATATTTCTTGAAGATATATTTTATTGTTAATTAAACAAAATATTAAAAGTACTTTCACCACCATATTTAAAATATGTCAGGCAACATAACCATATATGTTCTGGTTACTACATAATATCATTTTAATTCATGAAGATACACATCTACTTATTAATTTTATCCCCGCCACAAATCCCACCCACTCTCACCTTCAATCAAAAGAGGGTGGTCAGTTAAAATTGGTAAATATTGTTGTTCATGTGAATAATAATTAGAAAACAAGATGTGTTTGTGAAACACTGATGCCCTCGTATGGCAACAAATTAGCGAAGATTAAACTTTTCTTAAATGCAAACTCACTGAAAATATTGCTCTGAAATATGAAATCAGGCCAGGGTAAAAAAAAATTCATAAGTTTGGAAATCTTGGTATCCAATGAAGGGTCTTTTCACAAGGATTACATATGTGTAGTATAGATCACTAGCCCTTAGCGTTCAAAAGTTTTTTTTTTATAAGTACGAAATTCACCAAGTTCAAGGTCAAAAGGTCAAGGTAATTGGTAGCTTTTGAATGTCTTGCCACAAGGATCTGTAATGTATGGAAGCCCATGTTCTAAACGTTCAGAAGTTACGGGAAAGGTTTGAAAAATTAATAAGTAGGTCATACTCGAAGGTCAAGGTCATAGGGTCAAAGGTCTTGCTTTCAAATAAAAGGGCTTTTCACAAGCATTAAATATGTAAAGTATGAACTGCATTACCCCTAACCCCTTTCAAAATTCTCGTCACGCTTTGCTTTTTTAAAAATAGGTCAAATTCCAAGGTCAAGGTCAAGGGTCAAAGTTCTGGATACCCATTAAAGGGCCCTCTAAGAAGTATTACATATGTGAAGTATGAAAGCTCTATCTCTTACTGTTCAAAAAGTATGGCCAAGGTTAAAGTTCTTTCATAAGTAAGAAATATACAAGTTCAAAGTCAAAAGGTCAGAGATTGTGGTATCCAATGAAACTTCTTTCCACAAAAATATATATGTGGAGTATAAAAGGCCTGGAATCTACCATTTAAAAGATATGGCAAAGAAAAGTTTGGAATTTTTGTGTAAAAGTGGGGCAAAATTCAAGGTCAAGGTCAAAAGGTCAAATTTAATTTGCTAATATCCAAAGAAAAGGGTTTTTCACAAGGAATAAACATGTGAAATATGAAAATCATTATGATAGTTCCACCTAAACAAAAGTATG
>NW_026939515.1:0-9222 GCF_032062105.1 Saccostrea cuccullata | reverse complement strand
GACAAATCTTTAAAATATTTATCCAAATTATAATCCAAATTCCGGTCATATACACGCGTCTTCCTTTGAATTTATCAATCAAATCCTTTTTAATTAAACTTAAAATAAAACTTTACTTAAAATTAAAATTTTTAAATTCTCGCTTATTTCCTTCACCACGAGACCTTTTTAGTAAACAAATATCTCTAGTTCGGGACATTTATAAACAATGGGTCTGTAAGGCATGTCATTTCGACACATTCTTGTCATAAAATTTAACCACATTAATGAGGGCTGAAATTGATTTGTAATATTTACATATTTTTTTCGCTTTTAATTTATAAACTAAAAGGTTAATGAACAGTAATCCATTTGAATCCTGTCACGAGAAATGTCTATACACATAGTATGGGAATTGTAAAATTTAATTATAAAGAAGATTGGAGCATTGCAGGAATTGTGTTAAATCATTTTTTTTAGAAATTTAAAAAAAGTCCTGGCCTTGCTGATTCCGGTTTTACAGGACTTTTTTGTAATGGGAAAGATGTTTGTAAGGAAAACTTTTTACCCTTCAGCGGAATAAAAAAAATGCACACGGCGGTTGTGATCGATCGACTGGGCTGCTTATCCTCCATGGCATCTGATCCAACCTCTGATGGTTACAGGGCTAATTTTTCATTCCCCCCCAATTTTTATTGTTTTAACTGACTTTTCATCGTGATTACTGTTCTATTCCAGTTTCAGGTAGACATTCGCAGGATTTTCTAATGTTCATTTTTTTTTCTGTTCCCCTTTCCCATCAACGGGGAATAAAGGGTATAAACCCGTTTAAAAGTGCATTAATAATCAAATATTTACATTACTGAATTTTTTTTTTATTTTTTAAAAAACCCATTGCTTTAATCACTGATAAACCTTTACACTCCCCTGTAAGATTTTTGATCAGTGGCTTTTCCATCAATGAAACTTATAAAGATGTTCGCATCATGAATACAATAAAATCTTTTTAATCCTACTTTAAATGATTAATTTAAAGATATAAATATAAACAATAAAATGTCCTTTTTTTTTTGCTATTACTGGAATTGACGGTCGCAGCTATTCAGAAAAATTCACATAACCCGCTTACGCGGGTTATGTATTTTTTTTGCAACGCTTGTCCAATTCCAGTAATAACAAAGAAAGCTTTTATTGTTTAAATTTCTTCCGCAAAATATATCTACTTAAGTACTTTCTTTATATATTCACAACTTTTAAAAAATCATCATTTTTATTAGTGCCCAGCGCCTAAAGTTAAGTCGAGCAGACGTTTTTGGTCAAATAATGACATACCTGAAAAGGTAGGCATTTTGAGAAATATTAACTACACTGAGAAGTCTTGTAAGTTTGCAAATTACATCAAAGTTACTAACTATATTTGGTTCTCTTAGGAGAAAATGCTCCATACGAATAATACAGGCACGGTTTAGGTGAGTTTTAAAACAATTACACTAATGCAGCAGTGCTTTACAACATGTGATTTTTGGTGGAAAACTAAATAATTTTGGTCTCCGGCTCTTCTCTGCATTATTCCCTCAAATTTTTGGTCGATTTATTGAGTAAGAATACACACCAAAAATGTTTCCATAGAATTTTGAATTGTGTTTAAATGAAAACTCAAACAATGATTTCAAATATTTTGAAATATTTTACTGATTTTCAGATAAATCAATCAGGAATAACTTTTTATTCTCCATATATTGCATAATAATAGATTGGAAAAACAAATGCATACGTAGTACATGATCTTATCAGAATTTGGAAGGCGGAACAAAGTCCGCTGTTTTTATAGATTTTATATTTGATATTTATCTATAAGATTTGATATTTAGGGAGAGAGATGAAAAGGTTTAGTCTGTTGTCCAATCATTTTTACTTTTGGATCTGTGAATTAAGTAGTGCATGTTGCAATTAAATTTGATATTTATCACCAAAGCCGTAGGTTTATCTTACATAAAGTATTTTGTTTATGATGAAATGTTTAACATTTGTAAATTTTCTTCACATTTTTATTGGTTGAATGACTATATGACGTAATAAGGAGAGTATCCAATCATCTCAAACGGCCAAAAATGTTACTAAAGAGAAAGAGTATTTGTATTTTAAATATCTACTTTAAGTTTTGAAATTAAAACGTGTTTCCATTACGGTTTTAAGAAACGTCCGTTGAATTTATGCACATATATATATAGACAATGAAAAAAATCTTCACGTGTACAAATTTTATTCATTAAATGTTAGGAGTTTGATCTTACATAAAAAAAATCACGTTTTTTTATATGCAAGAAAATTAGTTTTTAATATCATATTTTAAAAACAAATTTCAACATAAATTGACAAAGATTGTAAATATATTGATAAAAGTCAACAAATTAAGTCTTAAAATTATTTAATTAGAACCATAATGTAAAATGTGCCTCACTTGTTCAAACACTTATCAGATTTAAAAAAAAAACAGCAACAACAACAAACAGTTCCCACTCAGAGATAGCTTCTTAAAAAGGGTCGATACAATGAATTATGATCTTGAATATTTTTTGTGTAGAAGAATTATACAAGATTTGTTTTGAGTTCATAAACATTAAAAAACACAATACATAATATCTTTGAACATCATCTATTCTCTGAATTACACCATCATAGTTTAGAAATAAACGATATGGTTGAATTCATTTAAAAAACATATTTTATTCCTAGGTCTTTTCAAAAACGGTAAAAGGTTAAATAAAGGACAAAATGATTAGTAAAATATAGTGATAATATAATTAACAAGTATAATGGATATTGCAGAGGAACGCACATATATTAAAAAGAGCATATACGAGGGTTGATCCAAAAGTAATGTCATAACTTTGATAAAATTGCTATAAATCGATGTAAAGCAACAAAATTATACAGGATGGGAAATCTATTTATTTCAAATCTGACCAAAAAATTCCAAGTAATATGATTTAACTTTCCAAAATTGGATATTAAACAATGAACATTTATGGTAGTTGCCGCACCTAAATATAACGTCATATGACGGATAGCACCGAATATTTTGCATTTCCCCTTCATTTCATTAAAAAATATTTAATTCCAATACTTTCACCAATTACTTTCTTTAAGAATTCTTTCCCTTTACAATACACTCACTCTTTTCATAAGTAAGCCCTCTCTCAAAATTTATTTACTGAAGCATAAGACAAACTTAAAGATTCACATGTCACTCTATACGTCTGTCTTTTTTGACAACGTCGGACACCATTGAACGTTTCCATCCGATCTCCAATTTTTCAGTCTTCTTGTCCTCTGCTGATCATTCAGTGACCAATCACCCGCTAAAATTGCTGAAACCATCTACATGTATAAAGATGTCTCTTGTTTACCTTCTTTATTCTGTAAGTCTGATTAATTCACGTATCTGTCGATTGTGAAGATTCCCATATTTTGAAGCAAAAATGCATTACAACTCGTCGAACCGTTTTTTCCCATTTCGACAATCCATTTGTTCAATTCAACAGAGTAAAACAACAATGGTTATGATCACAAATACCAATGCCGTCATTTAATTTTTAATTAAAGACTAGAAAAAAATGGCGACAATTGTGTCTTTTAAAAAATTGAGAGATTAGGTACTTTTTTATTATCTTTTTTATGTGTTTGTATTCTTATTATAAGAAAAAATACACTTTAAAACGTGACGTTCCGTTTTGACGCGGCGACACCCCCTATGCTCTATGTTTTAAACATCTATAAAATAAATTCGAATAAACATTATTAAATTGAAATTTCAATGTTAATTAGATTTATATTTGTGCATCTTTTGGTCTATCGTACTTGATAATATGGCTTCAAATATAAAAGATATTACGGACACTGTGACATTACTTTTGGATCAACCCTCGTAATTATCTAAGAGAGTGAAAAAACTGCCAGTAAATGGGGTTAAGGGGGTGTTGCAATGCTCAGAGCTGGTTTATTCTCTGGTTTACTAGTATTTGACAGATCTTTCTCAATCAGAAGGCTACGCTTCTACAACTCATGTTTTTTTTTTTAAAAAAAACTTTCTTTATGCAGGATGTAACTACTAAAACAGACATGTATTTATGGTTTGAATAAAAGGAAGTCAATTTTATCGTTTTAAATTTATCTATCAACAGAAGCGTTTGTAGAATTGATCTTTACAAACTTAAGAAATCGTAAATAGTCTACAGTCTACACATCAGTATTGAATAACAGTTGACATTAAAAAAGTAAGTCCATTTGATTATCCTGGGGTTATGTGGATATATTTTCAAATACGATAAATGTTTATCTTAATAAAGAATTACCCATAAATTGAAAGAGTTTGTTTATCACTGAGCAGAGCAAACATGGACCTCTAAACATAAGAGGTGGAATGTAACAGTGCTAATTTCAACAATCATCATAAATGTAAAACTGTAATTAATTGAAAAAAATCACATCACATGATTGAAAGAAAATTCTATTTTTGATTTACATATTAATAATAAACTACAGACAGATAATACACATCTGCTGGTATTTAACTTGATAGCTTTCGCCCAATCAGATACTTTCCAAAACCAAGGCAGAATAATTTATGAGAAAAACGAGAGAAAATTATATCATATAAAATGATTTACTTCTCTACTTTTCCATTTTCCAAAATTAGCTAGGATTTGATATTTTAAAAGTAGTTACATGTATATGTGAATAAACAAGTCAGATGAATTAATACATGTACCTTATAAATCATTTCAGAATGATAGGAAACCCACCTGCACGATAAGGTCATATTTGAATGTTCCCGTATGACCTCATGATGGTTTATATTAACTGGTATTTTGTGATTTTCGAGAGACTTTCATCGAGATTGATTGTGGATTCACCGCATTATGTTTTAATTCGTTTAAATATTGTACAGCAAAGAAAACTTTTTGTTTACATGCATATATTTTATTTTATAAAAAATTCTGCACAAAATTAGATGACCTGAAGTATGAAGCATTTTACTTAAATATTAGACGCATTCTCTCCTGTTGAAAGTGAAATACATGTATGACAATTGTACCATTTCCATTTAAATTTCGCTTTACATCTTAAGCTAAGGTTACAGATGTTTAGAAAGAAAAAAATCTAAACTTGTTAACAAAATTATGTGAAGCAAAAATAATTTATTAAAAAAAGCCAGGGTATCGAAAGAGAGAAAAAGAAGATAAAATTATAGATGTCGATAGGCATGTAAATAGATAAATAGAGAATTAGATGTATAAAGATAGATAAAATATAAATAATTCGATAAATAGATACAAAATAAAAAAAAATTAAGAGAGAGAGAGAGAGAGAGAGAGAGAGAGAGAGAGAGAGATTATTAGTTAAAATTTTCCCTAAAAGTGCTGGATTGGTCCTCACTTATATCTGTCGAAGATAATTTCACATTTAAAACTGGAAATCTGCCTCTTTTAGCCCACCTAAAAAAATAAAATACCGGTAACGAAATTAAAGAGTTTTTAATTTGAGTTTGATTTTAATATACAATCATATTTCATTAGTATGAACTGTAAATTATCACGTCTTTTTAATAAAAATTCGCTCATATATGAACAGTGAAAAACTAAATGAGAATTAATTTACTTTTTTAATTTAAAAGGATAAGTCATATAGAAATGTGACGCAGAATCATGCGACAAGACATGTGTTACATTAAAAGTTTAAATCTAAAGTTTAAACTTATCTATTACTATCAGATAGTTATAGATAAGTTTAAACTTTAAATTTAAACTTTTAATGTAACACATGCATGGCAAAGAATGTTGAATATGATTCAGAGACTTATAACAAATACATTTTGTAGCTGCGCAGATAATGCCAATTACAATTGACCCTACATTATAAATAAAGATAACGAAGATTCTTACTCAGTTATGACACGTGATCCCACCTCTGATGATTCAGATGTCATTGTTTGCTCTGCTTCTGGTTGTTATTGTGTAAAGGACAGACGAGACGTTCCTCAATAATATATAATTTTTTCTAATATTTTGTCAATGAAGAATTACTACTTTAACATGTTTACTCTAAAAAAAATTGAAGTATTTGTGCAAGATACCAGTGGATGGCATTCCTTATATAATCCTTTAGGAAAAAAACTTAGTTTGCCAAAATCACATTTTTAGTGTTTCAAATTTTTAAAAACAATTAGAAACTGGTTTAGAAATCAGAAAGCAATTAAAATATTATATATTTTTCATACATTATTAAGATATACAAAACAGATATTTGTGGAACGTATCGTCTGACCTTAAAACGAAATTTTTGAGCACGATAATAGTTCTTTGTCTACGTATCTTATACTTATGTAACTGATACCAGCACAGATAAAAACATTACACGAACAGGCACACCGACTGCATGCCTTCATATCCCCCTTAGTGATAAATAATTAATCGTGTTAGAAGGGGGGGGCTAAATATTTAGTCGTTCGTTTTTAAACTTCTAAAATAGGAGAGCTATAAAAAACGAATGACATCTCATCAAGTCAGAACTGTCAATACCAGGACGATATGATACATGTATTCACTCACATTCTTTTTTTTTTTTAGAATGATCCATTTATGTGTTTTACGTGTGCAGATCACTGCAATATCTGCTTTTAAATTCGTTTAATTATTCCAGAAAAAAAGATTTATGTGCGCTTTTTTTTTTATTTTATAAAGGACTGTCTGATTAAAGGTATTTGAGATGAACCATTTATTGTCCTATATTTCTGCAGTAGTTCTGACAAATCTTCTTTGATCGAATTGAGTAAAGAAATATCAAGCAAGCTCATGTACAAATCTCTGTAGATAACATCCAAAAGATGTTGACTGTAAAAATAAAATCCATAGCTTCTTTATTTCAACCCAACACCCTTAATAATATGAGCGAGAGATAATCTTGGTATATATAAAACTTACCGTACTTTAATGTAACTTGGTGAAATTTTTTTTTACAGTTTAGCAAAGTAAATCTGGCAATACATTTAGTACTGTTCTGTACATATAGGAAACTTTTTTCCATGTAATAAATCAATCTATTTTTTCCTGAGCTTTTGCGCAGATTTTGGCCTGAACATTTATTTCTAAAATTCTGCATCATTTTTAAGATCTAACATGAAATCTGGATTCTGCAATGCAAATTAAACTATAGCCAATAAAAAACCGTGATTAAATTCCATTCAAATAGGATTAAGCAAGGAACTATATTTTGTGGCGGAAGGTTTTTTTTTAAAAGAAGAAAATGATAAGTTTTCCCTTTTGAAATATATACAATACTGTTAAGTTTAGATTTTAGTCGGCTGGGGATGCTCTCTACTCTATGGTACTTTATATCCCACCTCTGAAGTGTTTGTTCTGCTCTTGCTTTGTATTGTTGTACTTATCAGTGAATATGAGCTAGAAAACTGTTCATTATCGCCATATATTATTTGTGATTGTATATTGTTTTACGCCTTGTGATGTAAGAAAATTTGAAGCCCTTTGCCTGTATATGGTTACTATATACAGGCAAAGGGCTTCAAATTTAGACATTTACTCAGCACTTTTGGCAATTGAGGAGTGAGGAAACTTTATCGTGCCAACGCCTCTACCGACTGAGTTATCCTGACGGTGACAAAACTTGATAAGGAAAATAAAACTAAAAACAAAAGAAATTTTTATCAAGAAAATTAATATGTCATTGAGTTCTTAATTTAAGGAAAAAAAACTTATCGTACATCCATATTTTTTTTCTTATGATAGCAAAACTTCAATACAATCTTTTTTAGGGCTTGGTAAAAGTCTGGAACTTCAAGAAAATCAATGCACAAGCAATTAAAAATCTATTGCTAAAATTGAAGTGTCAGTGACGAAAACGTAAATAAATGAAAAACATTTTGAAGGAAGAATCTATAAGTAAATATGGCAACGCAACTATCAGTGGATATTTTAGGAAAAAGAACTATTTAATAAATATGTTTTTACATAAATTGAAAATATAAAATATTGAAATATTTTATTTTTGATATCGTCTGTAAACTTATTGATTTAAATAATAATTTTAGAAAGTACATTCAAACATGTTTTTCAATTTGTTGATGATAAAATTTCTGGGGGTTTCCGGTCGAAATAACATCCCATTATAGAGTAAATATAAAAACATGTTTTGATTGTTCACATTTTATTTGGCCTACCTCTTTGTATGTTCCAGGAAACGTATCAGTCTGCAATTGGTCAAAGTGTAATCAGAGGCTCATGAATTTGACATTCTACTCCGATTATTCCATAAGTTAGCTTTAACTCACAACATTCATTCTCGCAACAAAATCTTTTGTTAAACGATGACATTAAATAAAATCAAAAACATGCCGAAAAGCAATAAAGATATGGTCAGGATTTCAGGTTTTAGACGAAATTGTATATTAAAGAGCACTTAATTTAACATTTTTCAGAGAGAGAGAGAGAGAGAGAGAGAGAGAGAGAGAGAGAGAGAGAGAGGATATCAACATGGTTTATAAAATTATGAAAGGTCATTTTTTCAACATTGAAATACTTCAATTTATTCCATTTGAATAAAGAGCGGTGTTAAACAAAGCATATAAATTATATGCATTATTCCGATAGATAATTTAAAAAAATGGACATATAAAATCTTTATCCAATGAAGTGGCTATTAAACGAAGAACATGTACTTTTTATTAAAATATCAAGTTTTAAAATTTCACGTAGAGCATTTTTGAAATGAACACATGGGAACCCAAAAAGTCAAAAATATCTTCGCTTGAAACGTTGCAACCATCTTCTTTGTAGGTTTGATTTATACCAAAAAAAAATGTGGATAATTGATATAATAATACAGTAATTACGTCACGAGGAGGAATCTTAGGTGCATCAACTTTTTTTCAGAACTCGTGCCTCTAGTAGTCTCAACAGACTGTAAGCTTTTTATACTAGACACGGCTCCCAGTTTTAAAGTGTGTTAATCTGTAGAATCAACAGGTTAATCAATTGTAAAATGGAAATGTTATCTTTTTATTATACGTGGGTGAACATAGACTTAGTGACAAGTATCCCCTGGGACAAACTATCCACGGTAGAGATACATGCTCGGTGCTTAAAAGGATAAATGAGATATTAATGAACCTTTACAACCAAAACCTAGAGAAACAAATCTGCATAGAACATAAAACATGGATCCCGG
>NW_026939514.1:0-9094 GCF_032062105.1 Saccostrea cuccullata | reverse complement strand
GACAATACCTACAGCTATGCTGGGAATTTAAAAGAGATGCACAAATTACATAATTATGATCAATCAAATATGCACAAAATCTGTTTGTTTTTTTTGTTCTGTTTCTGGTCATTAGTAATTCTGCAGAATTAGCTTTAAACGGTACGCCATAGATCTGTAGCAATTCTGTACATATCATGCACCCGAAAATGATTGGGAAAAAAAGTCTGTAATATTTCTTCATTTTTTAAATCTATTTATTAATTCAATTGTAACTCTAGTGAATAAAAAAGCGTTACAATATGTCTACATTCATCAAACATTTATTAACAAAATGTAGTATATAAACAATTTTATAGCATGTGTACACTTTACTGATGCCGCCTCCCACCCAACCTCCACGTGTAAATTAATGGATAGACTGTTGTTCACTTTTTAACACTGTTTTGTGTGCAGAACGAATTGGTAGGTTAAACTTGTACTCGCTTTAAGTAGCAAAAACTATGTAAACATCATCAATTGAACTCTTATTTCAGGCATAAATTCACTTCTTCAATAAAATGTAACGTAACTTGAAGATGCTATTGAATATTAAAAAGTAAATGAAAAAGGTTTTAATCAGATACTCCATTGATATGTGTCTTTCTTCTGTCCAAGAGTTAACAAGTTTGTAATGTTCTTTACGTCTTTGGGTGAGACTAGTATTTTCAAAGAGAAGATCAATGTAAAGATATATGACTAAGTCTATAGTCATCGAAATCTTTGTATTAGTAAATCAGTCATCTTTCCATGAAGGATTTTCATACGAATAAATGGACGTCGTGCACGGTGTTGGTGTCAAAAAGTTAAAAATTACTATTGCGGCGGCATTTGCGCTATTTTCATAATTTTAAAACAATTCACAATATAAAAACTTTATATCATTCGGTCGGTAATTGTATACTTAATACATTTTAACAAAAATATTGATAAAAAAATTCCATTTGTCAAAGATATTAATTTGACCATTCCGTCAATTACGTGAAAAACGCATGTAGATTGGTAACAGGAGCGTCGCACACGCAATTACAAAATGTTGATAACTTCCTTAAAACAAACAATAGAAACATAAAATTTGGCAGAAAATTTCAAAATACAATGCAGATGATGTAAAATTGTCATTCAATCCGTGTGCTCTGTACACGATTTAGCTGAAAATCCAAGACAGATGTGTAGTAGAGGCTAATCGACGAAATAGGGATACACATAAAAAGTCTTCGGTTACTTAAAATAATAATTACATGAGCTAAATTTATTTTGAAACTACCTCTCAATAATCCTTTTTTATAAAAGATGGTTATTTTGGGTTGATATGCATGTTGGATTTCTTATATTAACCTGATTGATTGTGAGGATGTTGAATAAGATGGTGGTGTGTCACAAAGTTTGGAGTTTCAATGTCACAAAATTTTTATGGTTCCTAAAATGGTAAATTTTGTAATGCTGGGTGAAAAATTAATGTTGAAAATTATTTTAAATTCTACAAATGCTGCCATGTTATTAAGGAGAAGATCTCGAGACAGAAATTTAACTTGTGGTTTACTTAAATTTTAATAATAACTGCTGTTTCACATATATGTACTTCATGTACCTATATGTCACAATTGAATTTGACGGCAAAAACGTCACATTTTAATGCTAACTCCAGCATTTACCTTCATTTTAACAATTTATTTTTCTGATTTGGTACCAAACGACATTTAATACAAAATGTGCAAAATCAAAAATTTATTTAGAAATGAAACTGAATTGATTCTATAAAGCAGTGTTTGTTATACAGGCTTTTTACAAAGTCAACATAAATGTCACACATTGTCCAAAAGTAATAAATCTAACTATAATTGCATAAATGTGGTAACATAAATCATAATATAGTCATTAAAACTATACATATTGAAAATTAGAAGATTTTTATTAAATGTGCATCTTTTCAAAAAGTTATTAGTATATTCAAAAATAATTTTAATGGAATGTTGACAAAATCCTGCAAAAAAATATAAAAGTAAACATAAATGTCACACACGTAAAAATTTGGCGTTTTGACGTTATTAAGTTAATGCATAAAACGTTATCTAAAGCGGATCGCAGATGGAAACAAACGCGCTTCAATCATTTTTATATAGACTATATGAGGAGAAACATTAGGGAAATACAGTTGATACTTTGTAAGACAGTCTATGATGATACCCGACCAGAAGAGAATTTCATTTAATCCATAGATCAAGATTAACTCATACATATTAAATAAGCCAAGTTTATAAAATCATGAAAACTTCTTTACCTTTAATCAAGAACCTATTCAACAAAATATTGAAAAAAATAACATACCAGAATAATTTATTTGCTGTATTATATATCTACATTGAACTACTTATGTAATTGGCGGTATAACTGGGATTTTATTTTTTCTCGTAAAAAATGTAAGCGAAAATATCAACGTCAAATATATTTTCTACAACTTCACGTAAAATAACGTCATTTTGACGTTACCGAAACTGACACCAACACCGTGCGCAACGTCATGGCCTTTTTACAATATTCTGCCAATAATTTTGGTTTGATATGTCTATATATATAAAACAATCTGACATTGCAAGATGGTTTTCTTAAATCCAGAGAACCTTTTACTCAAATCTAGGGTAGGCGAGTAGCACAAAATAGAATGATGATATATTCATAAATTAAAAAATAAATTGTTTAACATTCCTATCATATAACATGATTGATATAAAATATATAATAAATATATTAGACACATTATTCAAATTCAAAAGTTTTATTAAGTTTTAATCTTCATCCAAAGATCTTTCCTATCCCTGGAAATAAAAGAAAATATTATTTAAAGATGCTTGCAGCAATTTTGATCTTTTCTGTTTAGGGATGCAGCGTATGTTTTCTTAAATATTGCCAATCTTGGAAACATCCTGTTCATTTTTAGATATTAAATGAAAGACAATGATATAGACTATCATTGTTTCATTATAAATATCTGCCTTTTTTACTTGATGAATCACATATTGAATGTATGCATGCCTATGCTTATAAAACCGTTTTATTTATTATAATTAAAAACTCGGATTAATCATCTGGAATTGGGGGCAAAAAAGTACAAGGATAAAAAACTATTCACCTGCAATTGGCGTAGGTATACAACTTCCTGCATGTTTTCCGACAATATTGTTCCATAAACTGGGACTGTCCACAGGCCGGACTATATACGGTACAGTTGTTATAAATATCCACACATGGCCCTAAAGTGTTTAAAATAGAAGGATTATACTTGTTGATATCCATGGAAAGTTGTTAAATTTAATTCTTACTCAATTATTTATATTTGCCAAATTGGGAATGTGTGTACATATATCAAAGTAAAATGCTGTTAATAATATCATCGATCTGATTAAAATTAAAAGTTAGATCCCGCTCGCATACTCGTAGCGCGTATGCGAGTGGATCTAACATCTAATTATGTTCCCCAAACGGAGTTTGGGAACATATTGTTTTTACTCTGTTTCTTATTATTAAGTTGTCTTCCGTCTTCAGCGGAAGACCTACTTATTATTCGTATGTTTCTTTTCCACTGTTTTTCTTATTATTTTTTTTCTCCCTGATTTTGTGCACGCGATTTCTCGAAAACGGCTCGTTAGATTCTTATGAAACTTTCAGGTCTGATAGAACATTAAAAAATCTCGATACCCTTTTTTTTTATTTTGATGACGTCACTTCCGGTTCGGAGATTTTCGCAGTTTTGTGATTTTTAAGGGTCAGTTTGTCCGTCGCTCTTCTTAAAAACCGCTCATCACAGGAAGATGAAACCTTTTCAGGAAGATAGAGCAACATATGTAGATTTGCATTGTGTTGTTAACTTTCACCGGAAGTACTGCACGTTAACGCTCGGCATGGACTGAAAAAAGTCATATTGAGCGTTTCAAACTTTCTAACACTTTTTCTATTATATCATTTTACTTGTAAATATTTTGTTAAAACATATAGAACAAAAGTTGTGAAGAATTCTGGAGTATCTTTTAATTGATATCTCGAAAAAAGGGCTGCCCGAAAATAAGGGATCTAGAGGGGCCAAAAGTTTTTAATTGATATCTCAAAAAGTATTGAGAATTTGTAATACGTCAAAGAAGCAAAGTTGTTCAAAATGTTAAGTTTAATCTATTTGTGTCGACAAAATACGTCCGGCGTCGTCACTTCCGGCCAAACCGGAAGTAGTCAAAAAACGCGTATTTTTGCCGTTCTTGTCAAGTTTTTGGGTAACATATGTCTCTGGTAGCATAAAAATTAATTTTCCGTCCGTCGTCACCACTTCCGGTTAAACCGGAAGTAGCAAAAATTTGCATATTTTTGCATTAATTAACATAGCTTTAGAGGATTCAAACCATTTTTAGGCGTTATTTCTCATTTTTGTTAAAAATGAAAGCTATTTCCGGTCAAACAGGACGGAAGACCTACTCGTTGCTTTGCAACGAGCTCGGCTCTAGTTATTATAATTATTATTTTTTTTCTTATTTGTTCTCCGGTACTTTTTTGTCCGCGAGTGTTCTCAGAAACTGTTCACCCAACTGAGCTAAAACCTTTTTAGGGTTAATAGGTGTGTAGTGTAGGTGTGCGGAACGAAGGTCATTTCGCGCGCATACGCCTGCACGTGCGTGCGCGTGAAATGAGTGAATTGACTGATATACTTAATATAGCTATAACTTTTACATTTTTTGATGAAATGCTTTGAAACTCATTACATAAGGATATATTAAAAGTGTTAATAATATGACACTGTCAAATTAGCATGAACTCACGCGCATGCACGTGCGCCTTCCTCTGATTGGCTGAAACAAAAATCTCAATATCTCTTTTGTTTTCCGATGAAATGCTTTGAAATTTTTAACATTGTCATGAATTAGGATATCCTACAATATAATATGGAAAAAATTTCATGAAATTACGCGCATGCACGTGCGCTGCAATCTGATTGGCTGAAACTTTAAATGGCTATATCTCCTTCAATTTTTGATGAAATGCCTTGAAATTTAAAACATAGTCATGCAGTAGGATATCTTGCAATATGATATACAAAAAATTTCAAGAAAATCACGCGCATGCACGTGTGCTGCAATCTGATTGGCTGAAACTTTAAATGGCTATATCTCCTTTGATTTTTGACGAAATGCTTTGAAATATAAAACATAGTTATGCATTAGGATATTCTACAATATGATTTAGAAAAAAATTCTTGAAAACACTTGGATGCACGTGTGCTGCAATCTGATTGGCTGAATCTTTAGATGACTATAATTCCCTTGGTTTTCAACCAAACAGGATGGGATTTAGACCATAAATAGATATATAAGGGCTTCCTACAAGAAGGTATGATCATCATGCACGTGCACGCACGTGCGTGCATTTGGAACGAGTGAAATTAAAAATACACTTGAATGAGTGATTTTTAATACTTTTGAACTAAATGCTTTCATATAAAGTATATTTTAATATATAGAAAGTGTAGACAAGATTATATGATCATTATGCACGTGCATTCACATAGGCACGCGTGCAGTCTTAAAATTTGAATATAATTAGTATCCTTTTGGGAAAACGTTGTTAAAGTCAAAAATGCACAGATGTTGTCTTATTTAGTAAGGCTTACAGGGAATATGGCACCAAAAGGGAGTTGGGGAGCGTTTGGGGAACATCTTGTAACGGTTTCCGTTACAATTAGCACTAGTTTTATTTAGATTGTAATATCAAATCAGGGTTGTGTTATTTATAAAATATTGTTAAATAATTTTTTTCAAAGGTCTATAAATTTGGATTTGTTGCCTTCTTGACGACCTATCTGATATTTTGCAAAAAACATATTAGACTTTTGATAAATTTCCTTTCTAAAATGATATCTTTTTTATTGCTCACAGCGTTATGAATTTGTAAGCGTGTTTCATGATATACATATTATGTGTTATAAACAAAAATTTGAGCACAATGTGTTGTTTTAGAATGGAGACACTGAACTTAAAATTCTACATATGTAAACAAGGCTCGTTCCTTGATTTTGTTTACTAGTACATATAGAAAATATCATGTTTATAACAAATCGAGATTCAGTAAAACACTGCAAACTTTCAAATCGTATTAAGAATTAACTTTTTAATTGAAAAAAAATTGCCTTTAACGAACATATTTTGGAATATTTAACCTTTGTTAACAAAACATTTTGTTTACGTGACAAAGATTGGGAACTTAAATCTCTTTGTATCCCCTTAACATATCTACAATTGAGGAATCAGAGCTATTAGATAACTGTACCTGGAGTCGTGGTTGTTGTTGTTGTTGGTTCTGTCACTTTGTCTTGGTTATAATACCCTGAAATATATGGCCCATGATAAAATCTTTCAGACAATCGACTTTAACATTTTTTAGCATTTCAAACATGTGTTGCAGTATATGCATGAGTTTCTAATAAAAATACCTTTACTTTTTTTAAAAATCTTTTCTCTATTTTAAAATCATCATTTTATTACATTTTGCCTTTCAAAGCTTTATATTACAAAGAATTTGCAGGTAATGTGTCTTCACGTTTTTTAAAATGTCGTTTTGACTAAAATAGACATTCCATAGGCATGACCATATTACTGAAAGCTGAACTCTACATGTTCAAGGTTTCCATGTTATCATATGTTGGTTCCTTTAAAAGTGATTTTAATTTCCCTGTCATCGTATTTCTCTTTACTAAACATATGCATTTTGTGACTTTCTTATTAAAAGAGTTGTGATGAATTATTTTACAAAATTGGTCTTGAAACATTCTTTATTCCGCCATAGTTATTCAAATCAGATTTCTTTATCATAATATGAAATAAATGGGGAATAGATCCCAACAGTATTCAAGCTCAAAAGTCCATTACACAATTTAAATTTGGAACAGAGCAAACACCGACCTCCAAAACAACAGAGGCAGGATCAGGTTCGATGGAGAAGTGAACATCCCCTACGACCGGTTTCATCCGCCGTGTGCCCCTTGTCAAGATCGGCAAATGTCAATGTGTGTAAATAATGGTCTAACAATAAGTATTAAAAACGTCAGACAGCATTTGACTTGATGAAAAATAATATTTGCTGACAGGTCATTGCATCGACCATAGAGCTTATCAAACTTTTTGTCAAATAAGTTGTATACATACGACAAAACCCACAGGTCAGCGCACAGTTACGGAACATCCAAGTAAAGTAAGCAGGAATTCCACACGCTGTTTTCTCATAAATCTTACATGATTTAAAGTTGTCTCTGCATGTATCTGCAATCAACATTGATATACATCATTCCAATAACCATATATCTTGATTTGATAAGATTATAAATTTTTAAACAAAGTGCACCTTATTGCCTACCTGAATATACATAACCAATTAGACAAAACAATAAAATGGTGATTTTGTTCGCCATAATTGTAGTGGAATTGAACGTTTATTCTTACCATTATTTATATATGACTGAAGTTGTCTACAAAATATGCTGTATATCCTGAGTGGCAAAAAGAGATAAGTCATTAAAGGAATGGTTAAGATAAACCAAATAACACGGAAGTAAAAGGAAAGGTCGTCCAAATTTAGTATCAAGGTTCTCCCTTGGTGGGAGGCTTCCTTTTTTCCGTCATTTTAAACAGCAAACATTGAAGGAAATTATGTATTGAGAAAGCTATACACTTAAATAATACACTGACAATATTTCAAATTACAATGGAAATTGTTAATGTAAATGACTTGATATAAAAATGTATATCGCTGTTGGATATTACAAAAGAAAACTTAAAACATCACTTCAATTTATCCAACCTTTTGATTTGAGTTTCCTTTCAATATTCAACAAATAAACAAAACATAAAATGTATACACCCTCGGGTTAACATTTTTGAATACATTGTTGAAATTAAAGCCGGATCCTTTGTTATATGAAGAAAAAGTAATTGTATAATGAAAAATGAACAAAGTATTCATATTAAATATTGAGTGAGCTTTTATTTTTAGATATTGTTTTGATGACTAAAATAGTTATCATACTTGTTGTAAAAATAAATACTGATGAATGTACAAATTCTTTTTGGATAAATTATCTGTACCTCTGAAATTGTACATGTGAAAGTCTAAAAAGCAAATTAAAATAATTCACTACAACCAACTCGAGAAGTACTTGAATTATTAAAAGTGGCACTCAGGACTGACGAGGAAATACAATTTTACAGGATATTTCCTCAATCGAATTCGGTTGAAGTTCCAGACGATTGATTGAATCGCTTTTTAGAGGTTTTATTTTGTGTTTGATAGTTACTGTGACGATGGTCATGATTATGATAAAATGTATAAATCACTATACTGTAGTATTCAACAAATATATCAATAGCATACAACTATCATTCTTTCTCCCTTGTTATGTTTCACCGATAAAATAAATAATGATAAGTACCGAAGTTTTTGATGATTACACGAGCAGGTTTTTACGTGATACATATAGTAAGAAGCTGAATTCCACATTCCGTCTTTTGATTGGATATGGCAAATACATGTATATTTATAAATACAATATGATAGATTTCAATTGTAATACATATATTGTTGTGAGATGTGTTGTATTTGTATTGTTTTATCTTGTATATTATTAGTAACATTAAGTTTCTTGAACATTCCAGAGTGGTCAATATGTTTGGTCATTTTTTCTAGAACATTCTTGAACTTTGATTATGTCCAGAACTTTCCAGGAATATCATGTATTTACAATTTCTAGAATATTCTAGATTTATATTTCTGTACCCTGTCAATTCGATGCATAGAGAATTGTCGTAGAAGCATCATTGAGGTATTACTAGGATATAATTTCACTGGGACATTGTGTGCAGCAACGGACACTCTGATGTATGTATTTTTAGATTTTTGCTAAGTTTGTACTTAATGATTTGTATATTACTGTAAATAAATTATTGTTAAGTTTAAACTGTATGATTGATCTTTGCTGGCATTTCGGGTAACTGACCCATAACAGAATTGGGGCTCGTCCGGGATAAAAAACTTTCCCTTTTTTTTA
>NW_026939513.1:0-9032 GCF_032062105.1 Saccostrea cuccullata | reverse complement strand
TTTTTTACATATGCTGGACTATATTTGACCTTTTTGTTCCCCCAAAAAATCGTATCCTCTCATGCATCTAGGGGAGGGAAGAACACTCAAAACAAGTATTTTTTCTCTCACCACGTATACCAAAATTGGTTGAAATTGATTGAGTGATTTCAGAGAAGCTGAAAATTTCGAATGTGAACAGACGACTGTTTCCGAACGAAGGTGGACGAAAACGTAATATAGAAAATGGTAACCCAAGTGATTCGTTAAACTTTGAATGAATTACAGTATAATATAAGATTAAATTATTTATCAGTATTGTCAAGAATGGTACATGTATAATTTACTGGTACGTAGTCAATAGTATTAACAGAACACTCTAGAAAAAAAGGCTACAGTTAAAAAGAGATTATAATTTAGATATTAGCCGACGCCTCGCATTACATAATGAAAAGACAATAGATGGCGACATCAAAGATGAAATCCAAAGCTCAATATGTCAAATAAGAGCTCATTGACCCAGTCCTTCTAGCTTTCAACATAATGTATCCCTAAAACAACGAATTGATATCTTTCGGGGTTTGTCGATGACTTAAATGCAATCATAGTGATTTAGGCTGTTGATTGATGATCTAAAATATTGGTTCTGATAATCTTATTACAATAATTTATCCTACTAAATGAAACAATTAATATTCTGATTACCACGATTAATTTCAATATTTGTGTAAAATGCGTTAACTGTCTAAGCCTAGGATTAATTCTGTTTATTATTTTGAGCTTATAATCTCCATATCCTATGGTTAAAGATCACTATTCTTTGATTCGGACATTTACATGCATCTTTAAACCTTTTTTAAAATATTATTTTTAAAGTTTATAAAAGTTCAGTGCTAGTATAGATCGTAGTTCAGCTGTTTTGGCTTGTATTTAATCATTTCTCCGTCTTCTCTTTTTCTTTCTTTTATTCAATTAAAGTAACACTATGAGTCAAAATCATGTATTTCTTTTAAGATATCTGTAGCATACAGAGAAAGACTTATGGAAATTATGAATATATAGCAAAGATATGACAATTAAACCGCAAGAAAAGACTGCACAATACAAGTGCCGAAAAAACTAAGGTTGTATCTACCGATTCGTAGTTTCCTTGTATGTCAAGGTCACGCCTCTTTAATTTTTAGCTATCTTAATTTTAGTTTATGTAATGAAATTAAATTATAACTTTGCACTTAGTCAATAAAACAATACAAAACATGAGCATGGCAAACACGGATCTCTAAAATATCAGAGGTGGGATCAGGTGCCATGGAGGAGCGAGCATCCCCTGCTTACCGGTCACACCCGCCGTGTGCTCCTGGTCATGATCGGGAAATATGGGAAAAATCCGTCAATTCGGTGTATAAATCATGGACTAACAATTAGTATGAAGAACGTCAGTCAGCATTTGACTCAATGATAAATTGCATTTACTGACAGGATCATTGTATCGACCACAGAACTTACGAATAATGACTTTAAACGAGACTGCTGATACTCTTGTTAATTAATCCAATTGTTTGTCAATAATTTACATCGTTTAAGAAATTGTTCATAGGTAGAGCATGTTCTTGCGTATCGAATCAACTGAAATATATAAACTCCGTATGCAGGTGATGAAGGTATATTGCAACATAAGTAAGGGAAGTTGACGATAGAAAAGTTAAAATCATCATGTTTATCTTGGAGTTTGGTTGTTAAAATACCATTTAACGTCCTTTTCAAGTAAAATATTCAAGTATGAAACAGATGTGTCAGTCAGCATTTCACTTAATGATGGATTGTATTTGCTGACGAGGTCATTGTACGTATCGACCATCATACTTACGAAATATTGACTTTAACCGAGACATCTGATATTCTTGTTTCATTAGCTTGTTTGTAAATAACTTACCTTCTTATAGAAATTGTTCCTATGTTGAGCAAGGTCTTGCGTATCGAATCAGTTGAGACATTAAAAAATGATCGTATTTATTGCAAGCTTCTCAGTAGTATATAAGTTGTTAAACATGAACACTATAAGCAGGCTATAGTGGAATATTACTACATATTCTGTGTAATATACATGTATTTTATTTCATGCTCAATGGGATAGATCATGTTGAAAGGAAATGACTATTCGATTGATAATATTTCGCCTATATACATGTATGTACATGTTTACACTTGTGACAAAACTTTCCATTGAGTAACACGGCTGAAAGAGCTTTGATCTCGACCCAGGGGTTGGCTTACTTCGGAAAAGCTTTAACTTTGACAATTTCTTCTTGATGTTCATGTTTGTTGAATTTTCCTTATTAACTCTGCTTTTGGGTAGCCCGAGTTGCGCAGTGATTGGAGCGTTTGCACTCAGAGTCGAAGAATAAGGAGTTGATCCTAAAGGGATTAAACTGTCAAAGGAAAGATAAAACGATCAGAATATATTAAAAAAAAATCGTGTTAGGCTTTAAAAGGCTGAAAATTAAGCATTCATTGAAATTAAAAGCTTGGTAATTGTGATAAGATCAAGTATCAATTGCAGGCTGATACCTTGGTTTGAAAAATCCGTAACGCTTTGAAAGTTTTAATCTCTTTGATTATGGATAATATTTACTATTATTATATGCTTACAAGTTCGATTTATTTGATAGGACTTTGGTCGAGCTTTTGTATTTCACGCCATTTACCTTGATGATTTTCCAGGTTATTCGATGTTTTAATCTTCTTTACACAATTGCAGTTTCAATATATTAGTGTCGTATGATTTTTTTCTTGATCATGAGTTGGGAAAGAAATGAAAGAAATTCCTGATTTGAGTGAGCATTAAAGCGTTATATGGTGTCTTGTATTTGATATCCCAGACTAGAGACATAGCATTTCCAAGTCTCTACAAGAAAGCCTAATTTTAGATGAAATTTTAATGTTTATAAAAACCAACAGCTATAAAGAATTATATTTCATGCAGGTAATTGCGTGTCAATACTATGGATTTTGGTATTAATTAGCTGCAGAACTGTAGCTCTCTGCTTGAGATAAATCGGACAGATAAAGTAGAGAGCTACAGATCCAAGCATGTAAAAACCTTCGATTTACGCCGACAATTTTTTGTCGCTCACTTTGGGTATTTTTTCGTGTATTTTATACTTTCCCCAGGTTTGAAAATAGTTTTAAATGCATGGTATTTAATAATTAATCATACATTCAACTTCAATTCCTGATCATTTATTTACGTGTACCTCTCAACGCTAACAAATGGGTGTTTGTGGTTAATTATGGACGTCGAAATGGAACTCCTTTAAACCGACATTACAAAACTATATATAGGACTGTTTTAGACCGCTCAAAGGTAGACAAATATTAAATATAACAATTAAATATATGAATTATTATCGGTTACCGTTTTAAAAGCCAGAGAAAGCTTAAAGTACACGAAATAAGTACCTGAAGTAGCGACAAAAAAATCGTCGGCGTAAATCGAAAGGTTTTTACAACGCTTGGATCCGTAGCTCTCGGACAGTTACAGTTCTGCAGCTAGATATTAATATGCAAGTTGTGAATATGTTGTAAGTAATTAAACCAAATTATTTTACATGGATTTCAAGCCTATTACATATTTGTAATCTTTCAGAAATTTGATTGCTGGATTACTGAACCTGGGTGTCTGAGAGGTCGAAGATGTTTTGGAAATTATAAGATTTAAACTGCCCAACGGAATCATGTATTTATTTCAGCCATAAATACACGTTACATTTAGTTTATTTGCTCCAGCGAAGGAGACTGGTAAGTGTTCGACCAATTAAATGACACAACATCGTGATAGAAAAGGTCACCCAAGTCTCTCAATTGACCCGACCTTTTCATGTCTTAATTAGTCCTAATCAGTATGATAATGCTCTGTATAGATTCCGAATTGTATCTGTTATTCATTCTCTACGTATTCTTTCTCAGCATGATTTTAATGCAGACATCTTCAATAAAGAAATCGGACTATTCTCATCTTTATCTCTACAGTAAATGGGTCATTTGCAATAAAATATGTCTTTGCTTTTAAACCAAATTTATGACATTTTCTTTAGCATTGTTTTGGATGAAAATGAGACTGTAAAATGCTTCTGACCTCCAACTGATGCTCGTTCATGCTATGTAAATTACCTCCCTCCTTCGTTAGTTCATGTCGACAAATTGTACTTTATAAAGTAACCAGACACCTCACCATAAAATAAAGGTAATTATAAAACCAGAGAAATCGGTTATTGACTAATTTGTCAGTTTCTTGGATTAATGAATTACTTTTCAATATAAACATCGGGGTTATCCAGGAGTTACATTCTCAAAATGATATAATGGGTATTTTAATTACCATGCCTAAATAATACTTATCCATTATTCTATTGTACATGTGCTACTAGTAGATCAATTGATACGAGCTTCTCTTGTTTTTTCCTTTAAAATATATATTTATACAATGTATGTAAAGTATATAGTAAATTTTCATTTTTAAAAACAGATTATCACTTTTTGACGATTCATCATTTTACGAAAACTCTAATTTAATTTTTCTTCTGGCATTCGAAAGACATGCAGTTCTAAAATAACAAGCTCTGGGAGTATTGTACTTTTAAGAAATATGTCGCCTTCCGAGACCCCCTTTGCTGTTCAGGATGTCATTATATAAGACCCAGTATAGGAAAAATTGTCCCAAAAGTGTGGACATCTCGGCATTACTTGCTTATGAACGAAATGACTTGAAACGCCTTGCCAAAAAGACGTGTTTGAATGCCATTAGACATGGATGCGTTTATTAGAGCAACTCATTTTTCAAGGATAAAAACCACCAATTTGATAACAAAATCAAACTTATGTATTACAATGGTTTGTCCCCATACAGCTACCCAGCAAGCTATTTACTGATACAAAAGACGAGTGTGAAAACTTTGGTTAAAAATGTAACTATCGCAGTAAAACATCCAACAAAAAGTATGCTTTCAAGCAGGTTGCCAACCTATGTTAGAGGCCTAGTCTATTTGTGGTAGTACTGGAATGGAAAAATGTGACGTCATTATACATGCTATCCCAGGAGGCACAACGTGCTCTCATCGGATGGGAACCTGTCAACTCCCGGATAATAACAGCCAAGTTCAATACTAAGGAAAGCAAGATCAAGTTAAACATCATACAATGTTATGCCCCCACAAATGACGCTGATGAGGAAAAGAAAGATGCCTTTTACCAACAACTACAGGCAGTCTTAGATAAAACAGGCAAGAAAGACATGACAGTACTCATGGGTGACTTCAATGCAAAAATTGGAGGTGACAACACAGGCTACAATGAAGTCATGGGCACACAAGGACTGGGCTACATGAATGAGAATGGTGAGAGAATTGCAGACCTATGCTCACTAAACCAGCTGGTAATAGGAGGAAGCACCTTCCCTCATAAAAGAATTCACAAGGCCACATGGAGATCCCCTGACCATGTTACAGAGAACCAGATTGACCATATCTGCATTAACAAAAAAATTAGAAGAGCATTGAAAGATGTCAGGGTGATGAGAGCAGCAGACATTTCATCAGACCACCATCTGCTGATGACGGCATTAAGGCTACGTCTCAAGAAGTTCAACAACATAACAAACAGGAGGACAAGTTACAACGTGAGTGCCCTCAAAACAAAGGAAGTAAAGACAGCATTCCAACTCAGCTTGTCAAATAGATTCCAGCTACTACAAGACCAGCCAGAAAACAACGATACCAACATTGAGACCCAATGGCAGCACATCAAGGAAATATGGCAAGGCACATGCGAGGAAGTCCTAGGCAGAAGAAAAACTCAGCACAAGGAGTGGATCTCTGGTGATACCATGAGGAAAGTGGAGGAGAGGAAGGAAAAGAAAGCAGTGCTGAATACAAGCAGGACAAGATCAGCAAAGACAAAAGCTCAAGAGGACTACACAGCCACAGATAAAGAAGTTAAGAAAAGCATCAGGAAAGATAAAAGAGATTACATCGACAACCTGGCCAAACAAGCTGAAGAAGCAGCGGGACAAGGAAATTTGAAAGAACTGTATATGATAACAAAGAAGCTTGCCAACAAGTTCCAGCAAACAGACAAGCCAGTGAAGGACAAAAACGGGAAAACTCTTACAACAACAGAAGAACAATTAAAGAGGTGGGTAGAACACTTCAGAGAACTATTAAATAGACCATCACCAGAAACACCTCCGGACATTCAACCAGCCAATACAGACCTCCCGATAAACTGTGACAAGCCAACAAAGACAGAGATCAGGAGAGCAATTAATAAACTTAAAAATGGAAAAGCGCCAGGGCCTGATGAGATACCAGCAGAAGCGATCAAAGCTGATACAGAGACAGCCATTAACATCCTATACAACCTTTTCAACAAGATCTGGGAAGAAGAGAACATCCCAGAAGAATGGAAAGAAGGCATCCTTATTAAGCTGCCAAAGAAGGGAGACTTGAGAGATTGCAGTAATTACAGGGGGATCATGCTCCTATCAGTGCCTGGCAAGGTCCTCAACAGAATACTTCTCGAGAGAATGAAAGAGGCAGTGGACCCAAAGCTCCGTGACCAACAGGCTGGTTTTAGAGCCAACAGATCATGTGCTGACCAGATAGCCAGTCTACGCATCATTATAGAACAATCACTGGAGTGGAAGTCCCCCCTATATGTCAACTTCATCGACTATGAAAAAGCATTTGACAGCGTAGACCGAGAGACATTGTGGAAGATACTGAGGCACTATGGAGTACCAGAGAAGCTAGTCTCCCTGATTAGAAACACCTACCAAGGCATGATATGCAGAGTTACCCATGCTGGCCAGATGTCTGAGAGTTTCGAGGTCAAGACAGGAGTCCGACAAGGTTGCTTGCTGTCACCATTTCTTTTTCTCTTGGTCATTGATTGGATCATGAGGACAACCACAGCAGGCAGGAACAATGGCATACAGTGGACACTCCTGACGCAACTGGACTCTCTCTCACCTTGATTTTGCAGATGACCTGGCTCTCTTTTCACACAACCAAAATCAGATGCAGGATAAAACAACCCACCTTGCAACAACATCGGCAGGAACGGGCCTCAAAATTAGCTTGAGAAGGACAGAATTGATGAAGGTAAACACCACTGTCCAAACACCAGTCACAGTTGGTGGTGAGGCCATCAAAGAAGTTGAATCCTTCATCTACCTGGGGAGTGTGGTGGACAGACACGGTGGCACAGACTGCGACATCAAGTCAAGAATTGGCAAGGCTAGGACTGCATTCACCATTTTAAAGAACATCTGGGCCTCAAAGAGCATACGTACTACCACCAAACTGCGGATCCTCAACGCCAATGTAAAGTCCGTCCTACTGTATGGTGCAGAGACGTGGAGGATGACTAAAGCTACCCTGCAGAAGATCCAGACATTTTACAACACCTGTCTCAGGCGCATCTTCAACATCCGATGGCCTGATAGGATCTCAAATGAAGAACTATGGATGAGAGCAGGACAGGAACCAATGGAGGTACAAATAAGACAGAGGAAGTGGCGCTGGATTGGACACACATTAAGGAAGTCACCATCCAGCATCACACGCCAGGCCCTGACTTGGAACCCACAGGGCAAAAGAAAACGAGGACGACCTAGAAACACCTGGAGGCGTGACTCGGAGTCGGAGCTAAGGACACAGAATATGACCTGGCACGATGCAGCCAGAGCAGCCCAAAATCGTGTTCGTTGGAGGACAGTTGTTGATGGCCTATGTTCCTCACGGAACAACAAAGCATCTCCTATTTTCATTTTTGATCGGACACATCTTTTGGGTTTTCCATTGCAAAACAATGACCTGCCTTTTTTCTATAATATTGAAGGGTACCTATCCCTTATCCACAACTCCTCCTATATCCTTGAATAAATGTAATGAAATTTTCAAAACTTCTTTGTTAGATAATGCCTTTGTGGCCCTCCTATTTTACTTTCTTATCTGACACTTATTTCTGCTTTCTCTTGAGTAAACCATGCATTTTCCCATTATAATCATATGGGAGGGGGGGGGGGTAGTGAGCTCCCAGTACCTCTACTTATAATCTGAATAGTTTTTTTTATATAAGATTTCCTTTAGTTTGGTCGATCGAAACAATTCCAGACAGTTTCACATCTCTATATCTTCTCTATTATGAAAAGACTATAGTAATTTACTTTACAGAGTAATCATTCGTAAGTTGTCTATCACTTCTATACACTTCACATACATGTACAGTCGCTAACTCAAAGAATTTTGGAGTAAAGTTTAATGATTAATTCCAAGTTAAAGTATGGCAACGAATAAAACGAGAAAATAAACATTGAAAGACAAACACTAGAGAAAGCATTAATAAAACAATTCCACAATTTACACATATGTGAATAATCAGTGTACAAGTTATTTATTTACAAAAATCATCACATAACTTTCAGAATTAACAAAAAAAAAGTTTTTTGTGAATATGTTTGAAAAAAGAAATACTTTAAAATGTGTCAAACTTAAGATTTCTAGATATAAATGTACAACTATATATTGTATTTGGAAATAGTTGTTACCATGTTTGCAACATATATTTAAAGACTGAGTAATTTCATCTTCGAAATTTTTGACACAGTAGGGGTAAAGAGCATTAAGAAAAATATCTACCACAACATAAATGTGAAGTGTGTTAGTGTGAAAAAGTAATCAGTTAAATTGTACAATACAATTATAATTTTAATTCCAGCATAAATTCCTGAAAAAAAATGTCACTTTGATGAAAAGTTTTGGTTAATAATTGCGTATTCAAATAATAATAAAAAAACAATGTTAAAATATTACATGCTGTTACATGTAATCAGGTGGGGTTTTTTGTCATGTCCCAAAGGCCAGTTGACAGATTAGCAAGACCATCACTGTTTTTCCGAGTAATAGTAGAAATCATCCGAGGGAACGGTGTTGAAGGTTTTTCCGATTTCTGCCGTGATGTCGTTAAAAAATGGTCGTTGTTTTGCTTCCTGCCAG
>NW_026939512.1:0-9122 GCF_032062105.1 Saccostrea cuccullata | reverse complement strand
TTGATTACCACGCATAAATCATTTTTTCTAAAACTATTTTCTGTCATCAAATGTACAATATACAGGTAAATCAAAGATGAAATGTAATTACTGTAATTAAATAATTATAGAAACATTTATTGTTATTTGCAACTGGGAATAGGTGGAATTGAGATTAAAAAAAAAAGTGAGACACCCATGGAAGAAATCGCACTGATTGAGGGGCATGTCAAAATTACCTCAAACGCAACCGAGATACCCCCTTTCAGGTAGAGACAGGATGTGGACTATACATTTAATGACACCTGTGATTCTAAAACAATGAAGCCCTTTTCAACAGACACCTGGGATTCACACCTTTTGTTATACAGCATGGGAAAATTTTTACCTTCAATTCAAATACAATAAGATTGCATTCATTTGCTGAGTTTCAGGAATTCTGAAATGCGTTCTACGTTCTCTTACCAAGTTTTTTTTTTTCCTAAAAATATATTACTGATTCAATTCATTAACAATTAACCATGTCAGAACCGCTTCTTCTTTCATTCTTGGAGCCAGAAGCTACAATTTTAAACCATCATGAAGAAAATATTAACTCCCCCCCAACCGAATTAAGGATGCTAAAAACAAGAGTATGCATTGAATAAACTGACAGATGCATCAAAACAAAGTTTATAAGAAAAGGTAACTAAAGTAAGGTATCATTTCGCGTAGAAAAATTATTTTTCAATTTTAGACAATTTGCATTAAATTTATATTTTTACAATTAAATGATAACATTATGCCATATATACATGTACGTTATCCTTTACATATAAATACAAGTTGGTTAAAAGTGAAAAGTTGTTTTTTAATTAAAGAAATGATATTTAGTTAAGATAAACATGAAGAATGATAAATAGATAGCATTGCCGGCTATGAGAACATTCTGCTTAAAAAGAAATCTGGAAGGACTTTATTTATTAAACAATTAGATGATGATAATAGAAAATCATTATAAATTCATCATCAATCTGTTTTAATTATTTTACAACATATATGCTGGCTTGTTTGTTTAACACTTACCCAATAGTCTTCATTTTTCTTATCGACCTGTCATGTGGCGCAGCAGGGGTCAAAGTAAAAACCGATACCTACCTGCGGCCAGGTGAGACCGCGCAACGCGTTCCCTCATTGGATGAAGTAAGCACGTGATCATTTGAAAATTTAGAAAGGGACAATTCTGTATTGTTTTGTTCAAGTCGGCAAAGGCCTGGGGCCCGTTTTAAAAAAGAACTTACGACTAAGGCTGAAAAATTGAGAACATCATTTCATAGAAAAAGATTAAAATAATTTTGAAATTAAGTTTATTAAAAAATTTAATGTATATAAAACGTCTCCATTCTTAAAAAAGAAAGTGCGCACTCTTCGTGTTGGCGGACATTACGAGACGATATTTACAATTTAATCAGAAATATTGAAGGACATTTAAACGGCGGACATTATGTGATCAGTGACGAGATTACCGAGAATAAATGGACATTTCTTGGCGGCGGACGAAATCCGACGATTTTTTTTTTCGGAAGAAAGGCGGACTTTTCTTGTTGGCGGACAATATTACGATTTGTTTTAGAAAGAATACAGACATTTTGTAGCAGGGAATATAATATTACGATTTGTTAAGAAGAAAGGCGGACATTTTGTAGCGGCGGACATCGTGTGACGATTTTTCTGAAAAAGAGGCGGACATTTTGTGACGGCGGACATAGTGTGACGATTTTTCTGAAAAAGTGGCGGACATTTCGTGACGGCGGACATAACGTGACGATTTTTCCGAAAAAGAGGCGGACATTTCGTGACGGCGGACATAACGTGAAGGCGGACAAACGTGACTCAACACCCCCATTTCTTTATTGGAAATCTTGGTGTCCCCTTGAAGAAGCCCTACCCCATCGAAAAAGTTCATTATGCTAAGCATATGAGTCATTTTCAAAATTGGTCCAAATTCCACACACAGAATTCTGAGAAAATAAATACTGAGATTTATTCTTTTTTAAGTTTTATTTTATCAATCAAACATCATAGGTGTAGAAACAATGTTGAAGCACTTAGAATTCTAATAATATTTATTAAAAAAACTGCCATAGGTAGATTGAACCAAGAATAAATGTCCATGGTGTTACATAGTAAAAAGTCATGGTAAAATCACAACTTATAAATATTTCAGATTCGTAGCATTATAATCTCAACATTTTGATAAAAATTATTCTATTAAAACAAATCGAATGGTTCTTAATGGAGAACTTGTAGATAACATATAGCAATAAATTGTTAGTTTTATAACATTTGATAATTCTTACTCATATAATTTAGCATAAATCATTTGACTTAAGCACAAAATACTGGCTTTGCACATATACAAAGCATTAGAAAATGGCAATAGTGTGTGCCAAGTATCGATAAAATTGTATAAGATTTAGAATATAAATTCAGAAAAAATTGTGTTGGTAACACCAAGGATATTTACATAACACCAGTGACATAAAAGTAACACAAAGGATATTTTGTGCAATATTTCAAACAAAATTAAAAGAAAATCTTTCTCTTCCTTCTAAAAACATAGATGTGATAGTACCCTGCAGATGCAAATATGACTCTTCATTTTTTTTTAAAATGGTAAGATATTTCATCTCACTATACATTTTGTGGAATTTGACTAGTAACACCAAGGATAAATTTGTAACAACATAGACACAACTGATTAACTAGTGCTAATTGTAACGGGGACCGTTACAGATGTTCCCCAAACGCTCCCCAAATCCTTTTTTTATGCATAATTACTGTAAGACATTCTAAACCAGAAGTCTCTGTCGAGACTGAAGCTCTACTGGTTTGAATTTATAGCAAAGGAAAAGAAAGTACTTAAGCAGCTGGGATTTGAAACTTTATAAACAGCATTAAATAGAATAATGATCATTGATAAAGTCTCTTTATGTTCTTAGTGTAGTCTACTTGTGTGCCAAGTTATACTGAAATCAGACCAAAACTGTAGGAGGAGTAGCAATTTTACAGACATTTCTATTTTTGAGTAACCACGGCAACACCGTTCATCAAAATTAAAATTTGATACACAGAATTATGTATCTTAGTGTATTCTACTTGTGTGCCAAGTTATATTGAAATCAGACCAAAACTGTAGGAGGAGTAGCATTTTGAAACAATTTCACAGAAATTTCTATTTTTAGTAACCACGGCAACACCGTTCATCGAAATCAAAAACCGATGCACAGAATTATGTATCTTAGTGTAGTCTACTTGTGTGCCAAGTTATACTGAAATCAGACCAAAACTGTAGGAGGAGTAGCATTTTGAAAGAATTTCACAGAAATTTCTATTTTTAGTAACCACGGCAACACCATTCATTGAAATAAAAAACCGATACACAGAACTATGTATCTTAGTGTATTCTACTTGTTTGCCAACTTATACTGAAATCAGATCAAAACTGTAGGAGGAGTAGCATTTTGAAACAATTTCACAGAAATTTCTATTTTTAGTAACCACGGCAACACCATTCATCGAAATCAAAAACCGATACACAGAATTATGTATCTTAGTGTATTCTACTTGTGTGCCAAGTGTGTATTCTACTTGTGTGCCAAGTTATACTGAAATCAGACCAAAACTGTAGGAGGAGTAGCATTTGGAAAGAATTTCACAGAAATTTCTATTTTTAGTAACCACGGCAACACCGTTCATCGAAATCAAAAACCGATGCACAGAATTATGTATCTTAGTGTAGTCTACTTGTGTGCCAAGTTATATTGATATTAGACCAAAACTGTAGGAGGAGTAGCATTTTGAAAAATTGTTTACAGACAGACGGACAGACAGACAGACGGACGGACGCCGGACGCATTACTATCGCATAAGCTCTTCTGGTCTCTGACCAGTAGAGCTAAAAATCATGATCAGTATCGAAGGATTTCATCAAAGAATTATAAAAGCTACAATGATATCAACTATATGTCATGTAACGCATTGTACGCGCCCGCACGTGCATGTACATGCAAGATGATCATGGCATGTTGTCTAAACAATTAACATCTCTATATATCGTGAGAATAAGTAAAAAATTCCTAACAATATACATTTTAATCTTTTTAAAAATATTGGCCAATTTGCGTATTTCACGCGCGCAAGCGCATGAATGCATGTTCGTGCATTCAATTTTGATAGTACCATTATGTAGGAATCCATTATACCTATTCATATTCTAAATTTTATCCCGTTTCGTTGAAACTAAGAAAGTTATAGACATTTTAAGTTTCAGCCAATCAGATTGCAGCACATGCATGTGCATGCTTTTCATGAAAATTTTTATATACCATGCTGTAGACCTTTATAATGTATAACCATCTTCAAAATTTAAAAGGATTTTGTCGAAAAACAAGAAAGATATTTGAGACTTAGTTTCAGCCAATCAGAGCGAAGCACACGTGCATGCGCATGAGATCTTGCTATTTTGACCATGTCCTCTAATCTATGCTTCTAATATATCCTTTATTATAAGTTTCAAAACATTTCATCAAAAAGTTAAATAGTTACGTCATATCAATTATATTGGACATTTCTGGTGTTGCACGTGTGCGCTTTTGCAAGCACACATGCATGCACATGCTTTCATGATAATTCTTTTATATCGGGCTGTAGACCTCACTAATGTATGACTATATTCAAAATCTCAAAGGATTTTATCAAAAAACAAGAAAGATATTGAGACTTTAGTTTCAGCCAATCAGATCGAAGCGCACGTGCATGCGCATGAGATCTTGCTATTTTGACCATGTCATCTTGTCTATGCTACTAATATATCCTTATATTATGAGTTTCAAAGCATTTCATCAAAAATTTAAAAAGTTATGCCTATATCAATTAAATCGGTCAATTCACGTGTTGCACGTGCACGCTCTTGCAAGCACGTGCGCGCAAAATGACCTTCGTTCCGCAATTCTACATAACATGCCTACTGACCCTAAAAAGGTTTTACCTAAGTCGGATGTGTAGTTTACAAGATCACTCCCGGACAAAAAAGTACCCAGGAAGAAGAAGAAGAAGAAGAAGAAGAAGAAGAAGAAAAATGATAACTAGTGCTAATTGTAACGGGGACAGTTACAGATGTTCCCCAAACGCTCCCCAACTCCCTTTTATAGTCATATTCCCTGTAAGCGTAATTAAATAAGACAAACTTTATGCATTTGAGACTTTAACAACGTTTACCCAGAAGTGTACCATGTTCATTCAAATTTTATCATTGCACACTTGCGCATGTTAATGCATGTGCGTAATGACCATATCATATTCTCTACACAATCTATATATTTTAATATGCTAAATATTAAAGTACTAAATCCAAAAATATCAAAAAAAAACGCTCATTCAAGTGTATTTTTGATTTTACCCATTTCACGTGCACGCACATGCATACATGAGCATGGTGACCATACCTTCTTGTAGAAGTCCATTACATCTATCTATGTTCTAAATCCCACCCTGTTTGGTTGAAAACCAAGGGAGTTATAGCTGTTTAAAGTTTCAGCCAATCAGATTGCAGCGCACCTACACGCACGTGTTTGTATGTGCAGGGTGACCATACCTTCTTATAGAAGTCCATTATATATATATATATATATATCTATGTTCCAAATCCCATTCTGTTTGGTTGAAAACCAAGGGAGTTATAGCTATTTAAAATTTCAGCCAATCAGATTGCAGCGTTTGTACACGCACGTGTATGCATGTGCATGGTGACCATATCTTCTTGTAGAAGTCCATTATATATATCTATGGTCCAAATCCCATCCTGATTGGTTGAAAACCAAGGGAGTTATAGCTATTTAAAGTTTAAGCCAATCAGATTGCAGCGCACGTGCATGCACGTGATTTCATGATAATTCCTATATAACATTTTGTAGGAAATCCTAATGCATGGCTATGTTCAAAATTTCAAAGGATTTCGTCAAAAAACAAGAAAGATATTGAGACTTAAGTTTCAGCCAATCAGAGCGTAGCGCACGTGCATGCGCGTGTGATCTTCCCATATTGACCACGTCATCTTGTTTATACAACTAATACATCCTTACATTATGAATTTCAAAACATTTCATCAAAAAATAGAAAAGTTACGGCACTCTACATTATATTGGTTATTCACGTGTTGCACATGCGCGCTCTTGCAAGCACGTGCGCGCAAAATGACCTTCGTTCCGCAAATCTACATAACATGTCTACTGACCCTAAAAACATTTCACCTTAGTTGGATGTATAGTTTACGAGATCATTCGCGGACAAAAAAGTGCCCAGGAAGAAGAAAAATAATAATAATAAGAAACAGAGTAAAAACAATATGTTCCCCAACTTCGTTTGGGGAGCATAACTGAATCTCTTGTTGCTAAAGCAACAAAGAAGGTCTTCCGTTCTCCTCTCTTTATCTGCATGAATGAACTTTTATCTATTTTAAAAAGGCATATAATATTTTAAATGATTCAGGAAAACAAACGGCCGTAGGTGTAACTTACCAAGATTCGATTCTCGAAGTTACTTTAGACAATTATAGTCCTAATAACATTTACAAAAATCAATTTCAATTTTTTTTATCACTTTCTGTGACGACCGGAAGTGAGGGAGAACGCACTTTATCCTATATCTGTTGCCCAATCTTCTTGGTGTATTATTCATATAAAAGTTTGGTGTTTTGATCTGTTACAGTTTAAGAGATCTCGTAATGTTATCTTCTCACTTTGAGGACAAGAAATCACGTGACCGGTGGTAAATTTTTGAAGAGATTTTTGAGGTTACTATAGACATTTCAGTCTGAATAACATGCCTTAAAATCATTTCAACTGCTCCTTTTATATAAAAAAATATTAATGGTATAGTACATAATTAAATTTATATTGTTTTTCTCTCATAACCGGAAGTAGTCGTTTTTGTTTCCAGTGGCACTGGCATATTTCATAACTACAAATAAGATGCTATAATGTATTACTAAGAAAGATTCCATAAAAAAAATGAATTTTTATATTTATTTGTTCACCTTCTGTGACGACTGGAAGCGACTGCTGACAATGTTTACCCAAATGAATTTGCCTACTCATCAAGATCTATCACTCCTATAATAATTTATCTACAAAAATATTTATAGGAAAGAAAAATACTCATAATAGGTATTTTTCTCTTATAACCGGAAGTTGCCGTTTTTATTTCCGGTGGTAAAGACATGTTTCAAAACTACAAATAAGATGCTATAATGTGATGCAAAAACGTTTCCATAAAGAAAAGTTGAAGTTTTCGATTTCTTTGATCACTTCCTGTGACGACCGGAAGTGACGGCGGACAATCTTATTCCCACTGGTTTTGTCAACTCATCAAGATCTACCATTTGTAAAAGTTTGATGTCTTCATCTCTTACCGTTTACGAGATCTAGCTATGATAACTTCTCATTTTGAGGACAGGAAATCACACGACCGGAAATGAATTTTAAAAAGAATTTGACGTTACTGTAGATATTTGCAGTCTAGATAACAATACATACCCTAAAATCATTACAAATATTTTATCTATAAAAATATTTATTGGAAAGAAAAATACTCATATTATGTAGTTTTTCTCTTATAACCGGAAGTTGTCGTTTTTGCTTCCGGTGGGACTGACATACTTCAAAACAACAAATAAGATGCAATAATGTGACGCCAAAAAGGGTTCCATAAAGAAAAATTGAAATTTTCGATTTCTTTGATCACTTCCTGTGACGACCGGAAGTGACGGCGGACGATTGTATCCCAAATGAATTTATCTACTCATTAAGATCTACCATTCCCATAAGTTTAGTGTCTTCATCTCTTACCGTTTACGAGATCTAGCTATGATAACTTCTCATTTTGAGGACAGGAAATCACGCGACCGGAAGTGAATTTTACAAAGATATTTGACGTTACTGTAGATATTTGCAGTCTAGATAACATACCCAAAAATCATTACAAATACTTTATCTATAAAAAATATTTATGGGAAAGAAAAATACTCGAATTATGCAGTTTTTCTCTTATAACCGGAAGTTGTTTTTGTTTCCGGTTGGACTGATATATTTCGAAACTACAAATAAGATGCTATAATGTGATGCTAAAAAAGTTTCATAAAAGAAAAGTTGAAATTTTCGATTTCTAAGATCACTTCCTGTGACGACCGGAAGTGACGGCGGACAATCTTAACCCAAATGGACATGCCTACTTATCAAGATCTATTACTCATATAAGTTTGGTGTCTCTATCTCTTACCGTTTCTGAGATATGACTTAGACAAAATTATTTTGAAAAAAGCGGAAATCGGACAAATCTGACGACCGGAAGTGAATTTTGAAAAAAGGAAAAAAACGCCTGGGCGTATTTTAGTTTTCTATCATCCCTGAAAATTTCATGAAAATCTGTCCAGCCATCTCTGAGAAATCTTGCCGACAAGATTTGGGGAAAAAAATAATAATAATAATAATAATAAGAAGAAAAAACAGTAGAATCACTATAAGGTCTTCCGTCTGAAACGGAAGACCTTAATAAGAAACAGTGTAAAACAAATATGTTCCCCAACTTCGTTTGGGGAACATAATTATAAACAAACCTGATTTTAAACAAATGAAATCGAAGTGTCATCTCCGAATAATAAATGAATAATATCATATGGCATTGAATCATTAATGAAAACACTTATTATATATCCAACCACAAACTGTAACTCCAAAGACAAAAAGTAACACTGAGGAAAACTTCAAATATCCAAAAGGTAAACATATTTATATAAGTTGAAAATCTAGAATCTTTGGTTTTACAATTTTAATTGCTTTGTGCTATTTACAGCTTTGTTCCACATTTTGCTCTCTACATAATATTTTCTTCCCACAAGATGTGGTGGTGGAATTACTCACAACACATTATCAATGCTGTACCAGCATTCGTCTTTCACAGCTTTTGGCCAGTAGAAGGAGCATGTTTGTAAATTTCTCCCAACCCTGTGCATACAACGAACATAAATCTCATCATCATCACAATCGACTACAATGCCTGGATAAGGCTCATCATCATATAATACAAGAACGTATTGGTTAAGAAGA
>NW_026939511.1:0-9211 GCF_032062105.1 Saccostrea cuccullata | reverse complement strand
ATGATTTTCATAAATTTTATTCAAGATGTATAGCTCGAACACTTATTATAAAAAAGAGTGGCTTAAATTAACGGGAATATACTCTGCACTTTTTCTTTGTAAATTCTATAACAGGTTATGTCCGGTTGAGAGATCTTCATCGATCAGATAAATGGGAAAATAAAGGGTCAAAATTCGTGTAAATTTGCATAATCTGAATCCATGCATGCCATATTCCTTATAGGAAAAACTGTTTAGTTCATGTTATAGTAATTTAGTACTTGATAAACATTGTTCTAAGAACTTGTCCTTTTTCAGTAATTAAAGAATTCATCAATATTGTACAGAAGTTCTATCATCAAAAATAAATTTGATTAGTGTTTTAAAATAACATGATCAATCCTCAAGAAAAACATTGCTTTTTTATCCTTTTGAAACCCGTTTCACTCCCTCAATTTATTATATAATCAACTCTATACAGATTCTGTTTCTTTCTGCTAGTCAAATGTAAACATTCTCAAACCTATATCAAGAGAAATTTTCTATTTTAGTTTTTTTTTCTTTTTTTAAACATATATTTCATTGGCGGCCTTTTCTTCCGCCTCCGTTTATCTTGTTTTAACCAGACCTCAGTAATGATAACCGTAAGGATGTAAAACTATCTTTCAAAATTTTCAATTTATGAATGTTTTCCATTCATTCTCTTTCATCTTGTATTTTCTTTCGACTTTCTTACTTTCTTTTTTTTTTCCTTTCCCTTTCTTTGTCCTATGTCTAATCTACTAAGATTTTACTAATTGTGTATCCATTTGTTTCTCTTTTTTTTTTAGTAAAATATGTATTTGTCTGTTTAAACAAAGAATTTCTTTTTCAACCATTTCTTTCAGAAATAATCAAGTATCATAATAAACAGTTGTAGTAATTGGTTCCAGTTTTACTGACTAGCCTCTTATTAAAAGTCATTAATCGAAATTGAACTTTCTTTGTTAAAGTATGCTATATTTTTCTCAATTTGTAGCATTGAAAATGGACAAGATTACAGTGTTGAATAAACTCGTAAAAATTGTTAAAAATACTGTCATATTCAAAACTTTGAACAATCATTAAGACAAACCTTGACTGACGTTTTTATATTAATTGTTATGCCAATATTTACACACTGAAGTGTCGATTGAATTTATACTGTTATTTTTGTTTATCATGACAAGGAGCACGCGGCGGTTGTGATCGAACGCTAGGGCATGTGCACTCCTCCATGGCACTGATCCCACTACTGATGATTTAAAAGGTCCGTGTTTGTTCTGCTTCTAATTGGTTTTGTTTGAGTGGCCGTTAATTTGATATTGAATGACGTTATGTATCTAGTACAAATACCTCATTAATCTAATTTTAATTGATTTCATCATTATTATACTTAATCCTTTTTTGATTGTAGATATATCCTAACTGTCTAGGAAAGAAAAAAGATGTAAAATAACATGCATTGAAAGCATTAACACCCTCACGAGAAAATAAATTAAAACACATATAGTGTATTTATGAAGGAATAGCTTGGATCGAATAAACAATGCTATTTAAAAATATTTATCAAATGTTTTAGAGGAACATTTCAAGTTTAAACAAAAAGTATACAGTTTCGCATGTTTTATTTTCAAACCAATGTGTTAACAGAAGAACAAAACAACATACAAAAATGTAACAGAACTATCATGCTTAAACTAACTAAGAAAAGTTTGTCAAAAAGTTAGTTGACAATAGATCTATATTATTTTCGCTGTTGAGGTAAATTGCGAATACGCAATTCAATGTTTTAATCTTGAAAAAAAATTATCACTTTTTAAAAAATTTATTGCTACAAAACCTCTGAAGTTCGTTTCTAAACTTTAGGTCATAATACCAGTAAATATATGGATTGGCAATGTGATTCAAAAGATTGATACGGAGACAGAATATGTAGATATTTCTAATGTACCATTTTGTTACTTCTCTGGTTGCAAATCGTAGGATTTGCATTATTATTGACGTAAGACACGAAACTACGTAAACAATAATGATCACGAGAAACATGACGCTAATATTCCTTCTAGCCTCTCTGTCTTTTCTGGAGGTTTTAATGTTTTCATCATTAGTCTGTACAGAACGTTTCAGACCTGCATTTTCCTCAACATTAAATGTTTGTAATTCACTGTTTGAGATATTAACGTTGCTATCGGGAACATTGTTTGCCTGATTGCGTCTAACATGCAAACGTCTTTTATAAATAGTTTTAATCACAGGAATATAAAGAACTGAGGTGACAAAAATGTTAATGATGGAAAAGAGTAGTAAAATTCCAAGGTACTGTACAATGCCACTGGATGTTTTAGTATCGCCTTTGGTCACACATCTAGAGATATTACCAGTTACATTATTTGATGTGTGTGTATGTATCTTATTAAATTTTAGAACTGGTGTTGCATAGACTATGGATATGAAAAACATAACCAAGACGGCAACTCTTCGCCATTTTTTGGACATTTGGTGGCCAAACGGGCGGCATATCATTAAATATCTCTGTAGCGATATAGCCAGAGTGATATGAGCCGAAAATCCTCCAGTCAACACCATTGAAAAAGCAAATGTTTTACACAAAAATTCACTGGGGTAAATGTAGCCCATAGTGTCATTCACGTAATTCTTACTAACGTTAGACACAGTACCGATAAGATCTACTAAAGCCAAAATTGGTATGAAATATCTTGATCCACTCCTGTCTTCAACGTATTTAGTGTACATCAAAAGAACTAGACAATTTCCAAATACTCCTAGGGTACCCATTACAAGTTGTATAATTGTGTTGGGGAGTAAGGCTTTCGAATATTCACTGGACAACGTCTCTGCATTCTCCATATCTTAACTTTTAATTAAAGAAAACAACCACAGTGTAATACTGTATCCTTAATCTAAAAAATAATGTGAAATCAAACGAAATTTAATCTTTTTTATTCGAAAGTATGACACATCAGTAGACTTCCTTCCGAGGGGATAGTTTCCTGGTGAAACCAGGCAGTTCTTCTAAGTGATAAATGTATGCAGATATTTAAGGTTAAATAGACCGAACTTACTTTATTTTGTCTTTACTGTGGCTTAGCAGCACATTCTTTTTTTCAAGAATTAATTTCCAAATCAGATTTTAAAGGATGTTTGTAAATTTTGAACCATTTAATCAAAAACGAGGTTGAAAAATGAAGAGCCTTTATTTTTTTTTTTATTCTCTGTATCTCTTGTACTTCGTTATAAATAATGATATATATAATAATAATTATATTCAATATGTAAACTCAAAAATACTTTTTCAATACTTCTGAGTAATGTACCAAACACTATTAAGAGAAAATGATTATGTGTTTAAAATATAACCCATAGAACAAATCTGTTTTATTGATTTTATGTATCACCTCGGCATATTGTTAAGAATTATTGTTGTTTATTTCACACCTTGTGTGAAAAGTACTTACTTCATCTATAGAAAAATAACAGATTTCCAGATTCGAATTTAGCCCTTAAATCGGAACTCAAGGTCATTGAACAGTGAGGTATTATGACGATACGCAGCATCGTTCAGGCTTGGAAAAGGAGGCGGATTTCTTTAAATCGAGAGCATGACTTTATAAGTACACAAAATACTTAGTAAAGGTCAAATATATTTCGACATAAGTCTATTGACATGAATGTTTTACTAATTCAAAGCGAATTATATCTAAAGCAGTAGCACTTCCTATAAAGTAAAAAGTATGAAGAAACAAATGCCAACTTAAATTTTGAATTTGATATAGGGTTTGCCCTTGCGATATTGATATTTGTTTATGACCTCCATTCAGTACACATACTATGCTTTTATCTCGTGACTGTGCATTGATGAAAGCAAACTTAATTCAGTACAGATTAGGGTATACTATGCTGTTGCAATAAGTATTTACGAAGACGGTACAGTTTGAGCTTTATTGTGCCCTAAAAATTCAATGTTCTTAGAAAGTTATGAAATTGGCTTTAATAATAATTGAGTAGATAAATATGATAACTCAGTAAAGAATAAGGCATGAAGATGGACCTTCCTGGAAATATGACGTCATTAATTTAGTACATTTCTAAGTTTAAAGCAGAAAAACCTCAAAATGACTCATTTTTGTGCTAATTTTCCTTAAGAAAATACATGTAGTGTCTGCCACTGTCGCCCACTTCAATTTTTTGGATATATTATGTAAACTGATATGAAAAATCACATATCTCAAAATCTTTCTGGGCGATGGTTGCAGAGAATGTTTTGTGAAAGAAAATTCCACTGAAAATTGATGTCTTCTTCAACTTTTTAAGAGGATACGGGAAAATGCACAAGTTGATGACGTCACAATTAGCATTTAGGGTGTCATATCTGACCTATTTACCCATATCGTTGTTACTCAGTGTTTCTGATTAGATTTGTCCGTGAGATTTGGCGTTTGCCAGTAAGATTTCATTTTCCGTCGATTTTATATATATTTATCGAGAACAACTGCTTTTCTGATTACTAAAACATTTTATATATTTTTATTAGTCATTTGATACCACAGCGTTTTAGCAAAGCGGCATAACTTCTGTGTTTGAAATCTTTTTCTTAGCATGAAAAAGCGTGAAATTGAGACAGATCACAATGAAAACTAACTACTCAGTTCTAAACAAATGTATTTCTTATTTCCGTATTTCCATAATAGCAAAACGTGACACGTATTTTGGACTAAAAATCCATTCAAATTACGGCGAAATCGTAAGATTAAACAGGTCTGTCATATGAGAAAAACGATATGTGTATTCTTAATACAGGGAATTCTAATGATTCAGAAAGAATGACATTTGGTTTTTTATATCACTTTCATATTTTAGAAAAATATAGGGCTTAATTTCTATTGAAACTGTACCTTGTTCTTTTGTGAAAATTTTGTAAAAAAAAAAAATGAATTTGTGATAATAAATCGTTACTCTTTCTGTTCTAAGTGTTGAGATTTCTTCATATATCATGATCTGACATATTTCCTATATGGCTCTAATGTTATTATTACTCATGAAAGTCAATATAAGACATTTCAATTTTCTTTGTGAAATTTAAAGTAGATGGTAGGGACCCCTTGAAGGTTTTGATAGGATGACAAGGTTATCAATTACATGCATGAATGCGTGTGTAATGCATAAAACACTACTTCAGTTGATTTAACTATATTTTAATTTATTTATTTATTTTTATTTATTTTTTTTATTTTTTATTTTTTGATGATCTGTCTTTCTTACTCAAAATATGAATATGGTATTGTATTTATTGTAAAAACCAGAGGACATGGTTATCCTACGCCGATACGATATATCCCAGTGAGCTTGAGATAAAAGATACCACAGAATCTGACACATCTGTTTCATACTTGGATATTCTACTTGAAAAAGACGGTAATGGTAACATAACAGCCAAGTTATATGATAAACGTGATGACTTTAACTTTTCTATCGTCGACTTCCCATTCTTATGCAGCAATATACCTTCATCATCTGCATACGGAGTGTATATATCTCATTTGATTCGATACGCAAGAGCATGCTCTACGTATGATGAATTTCTGAAACGAGGTACATGTAAATCATTGACTAGCAAGCTGATGAAACAAGAATATCAGCAGTCTCGTTTAAATTCATCATTTCGTAAGATCTATTGTCGATACAATGACCTTGTCAGCAAATACAAATTAATCATTGAGTCAAAAGCTGACTGACGTTTTTCATACCACGCAGTACAGTTAAAGTGCGCAATGGAAATATCGACTAAATTTCGTATTTAAAAATGTATTCGTAATCGAGATGGTGATTATTTTTAGCACATTATTTATATTGGATAATTGTAATTATGATTAATAACTACATATCGAGGACGATTATATTTTATATTTAGACTAGTCACGTGATGCGCAGTGACGCGATTTTAGCACATTGACTTGAAGTTTTGATGTTACATATTAATATCACTAGTGCAAGGGCATAAGCACGTTAAATTTCCAAGTTTAGTATATCGTCGCTGTAATATCAAATTGTCGTAAGTCAAAAATCTCAACTTTTCAGGAGAGACAAAAAACATATTTTTTCAAAATGTCGTATGTCTAGTGTTTTCCTTTCTGTCCTGGATGTTTTTTCAGTACAAATTGTCGTATCTCCAGAAAAGCATTGAAAGAAACCATTGCAATGTATTGTAAGCGTACGAATCTGATATTAGAACGCTCTAAAATGTTTTATATGAATTAACATACTCATAAATTAATTGCAGTTACAAACTGCGAAAACAATTCAGTTTGTCATGAAGTTACCTAACATCTAACTTTTCATCAATCTTTCTATTGATTTCTCTGTTTATTAAATAAATATACTTTGTTTTGTATATAGAACACATTTTTTAGTAAAAATTATAAAAGATTTAACTAAAATTATAATTTTTCCCTTGATATCAGACTGCCAGTGACATCTTTGTCAGTGCCCAGAGATATACGACCTTTTGTCAGAAAAAAAAATGCATCCAATGGACATACGCGTTTTTATCACACGTCTGTACCTCACTTTCTAATTGGCCTAGAGACATGACGTTTTGACAGAACATGTATTCGATATTGCAGATTCCAAAATATCAATAAAAATTTTATCGCCGAAAATCGACTTACGACATTTTGATATTACAGCGACGATATAAATATTTTTAACACGCATTGTAGTTTCTAACAAGTGCTGCGATCCTGTCTAAATTCTGCAAATCCATTGTTAAACTTATACTTGTATGACCGAATGCTATATTTTTGGCTTGTCAGCGGCACGAATTATTGATATAATTAAATTGTTTTTAAGATTTCATTAGGATCGCAGTACTTTTCAGGTTCCTTAATAGTTCTATAGTTGAAATGTAAAAGCTTACTTTGATCCATAGAGTGTATGCCCTTGCACTAGATCGATTTATTAAGACCCCCACATTACCCACCGATGTACTTGCATACAAATATACGGCAGTGTCAATTAAATACGTAATGTACAGAAAATATATTAATAAAATAATGAAGAAGACTTTAATTCAAGTTATTGGCCCATAGAATATCTGTAAATAATATTTTATTTAATTAGAGAATACATATTTTGTTGAGAAAATATTACTTGATCTGTCTCTAAATGTATACACATTGTAAGAAATGACGTCATATTGACAAGTGTATTGCGATCAGTGACTTGTTTATGACTTGTTAAGTGGTATTCAACTAACAACAAAACAACACGCTGTAGTAAGTTTTTATGTAGTTTGATGATTTCTTACTGATTAAATTAGCAGATAAACTCATTTTGTGGTATTTTAAAGATATGTCGCATGACGTATATTGTGTATGATGTCATAGTCAAGTTTTCCCGTACAAATTAGGCTCCGCCTCCTTTTCGTAACCTTAACTGTGCTGCGCAATTGTTAGTCCATTATTTATACAATGAATTGACGACGGATTTTCCGTTATTTCAACATGACAATGAGCGGGTGTGACCGGTCAGCAGGGGATGCTCACACCTCCATGGCACCTGATCCCACCTCTGATGTTTCGTAGGTCCGTGTTTGCTCTGCTCTTGTTTTGTATTGTTTTATGACCTTTGAGATTGAAAACTGTTCATTATCTCCATTTCCTTCTTAAATAAGATTCCTACTTGCGAGAACTCTATTTTTTTATTATTGATTATGTGAGGAAGCGTGATGGCTAAAATTTAATTCTCGCAATTGATTTGAATATATTTCCGCTAAATATATATATACAATGGGATTGAGGGCACGCTCTAAAAACTAAGATCGCCATCTCCCAACATGAAATATCACAACAGGCTTAATTAGACGCTTCCAACAGTTTGTACAGAATAAATTAACTCACAATGTAGACATATATACTACTACATTGTTGTTTATATAGACATTATAAAAATTAAAACAATAAATTATTGTGTGTATCTCCTACCTTACTACAAGAGCATAGTTGTTTATTAGATATTATATTACATCAGAAAGACCGATGTCTAGCTCGCAATTAAATTTCGCAGCTAGGTTTAATAAGGACGCCCATAGGAAATATGCCTTTAAATATTCCAAGAAAATCAATATAACGTTGATATCATTTATATTTCAAGGAGATGGTGTACATAGGCATTGCCTGTTGCCCAATCTTGATTGAAGTATTCAATAAAACATGTTTAAAATAAAATATCATTTTTATTAGTAAGAGATTTAATTGAATTGAAAATTGGGAATTGTACTTGTGCATATGGATATATGGAGTCTCTGACGAGTTCGGCAAAAGCGATTTATTCACGTAAATCAGCTGCTGGTCTCGTGACATGGTTAAAATTAGAAAAAATATGTACGGATACGAAGATCGAAAAAGTTCAAGGATATACGCCTAATTTTTCACTATGAAATTGATTGTGATTTCTCAAAGACAAATTTCTTAACCCGATAAATGAGAGCACTTATAAAGTCACGTTCTCGATTTAAAGAAAGCAGCAGCCCCTTTCAAGTTCATAGTAACATATCCTTTATTCATATACCAAAATTGGTTAAGATTTATTTTGTGTAAGCCCTTTCGAAAGATCGATTTAATGAGGCACCTCGATATAAAATATACTTAGCCTTAACATAAAAACACGATAAAATTATTTAAATACATTCCCCCGATAGTTAATGATTAATCGCACTAAACAAAGGGTATACCTGTATTAAAATGACGTCATGATTGACAAGTTCATCGAGATCAGTGATTTGTTCATATTTACATTTTCAATGTCTTTGTCCGAGATAAAATTACAAATTGTAAATGTACTTTATTTCCCCATCAATGTATTGGCGCGGTTCCAGCAAAAAAAGTGCAAGGCGAGATAAAAAGCTAGACAGAAGCAGAGCTTGGAACACGTGGATTGGCGGAATCAAAGCATGTAAATATGAGGAATAACTGTCAGATTTTCCGCGTTTATGCAAATTATCACGCAAGCCAATCGATTGATCATATCATGAAATCGAAAAATAAGACAGTTATTCCTTGAATAACAAGCTGTATGAGATTTAGCTAGCAACCATTTTCAATGAATTGGTAAGTTTTATTTTTATTTATTATGCTGAATCAGTTTAAAGTTGCAATTCATTTTATTTGCTGGTTTTATGAGGAATACATAAAAG